>NW_014577194.1:580995-582385 GCF_000485595.1 Priapulus caudatus | reverse complement strand
ATATATAGGCCTATATATCTATATCTACCGGCGAACCTTTGCTCTGCAGGCCTGTATTTATATGATCAATGTGGAAGGACGATAGTCGACCATTGCACTCGGCATGTACGTACAGAACTTTACCATTACCCAGTAATGGAGGGGCGACGCCTGTGTAACGCTGCCCTTATGCTGTCGCCAATCCTTGGTGAAATGACTGTACGTAGACTCAAGTACCCTAGCGATTCACTAAAGCTGTGTATGTGCGTGCGTACGTACGTACGTGTGCGTGTGTGTGCGTGCGTGCGTGCGTACGTGCGTGCGTGCGTGCGTGCGTGCGTGCGTGCGTGCGTGCGAGCGTAAACACGCGCGTGCATGTTTGTGCATGTGTGTGTGTCTGTGTGTGCTCGCGTGTGTGTGTTCGCCTGTGTTTGGGCGTGCGTGTGTGCGTGCGTGCGTGCGTGTGTGTGTGTGCGCGCACGCGCGTGTGTGTGTGTGTGTGTGTGTGCGTGCGTGTGTGTGTGTGTGTTTGTATGTGTGTGTGTGTTCGCGTGTGTGCGCGCGCGTGCGTGTGTGTGCGTGTGTGGTGTGTGTGCAGGCCAAGTGGATGAGCTTTGGCACTTGGGCTTCAGTTAGCTTTAAACTGGGAATAAATCAGCGATGAAATAACACGAAATGGCAACAAATAAAACGCCAATAAGAAACGCAGCAAAATGCATTTGCTAAAACTTGTTCGGTTTTTAGTAACTGTATTCCAAGCGAAAAGCAAGTATTTGCTCTAAAAACAGCCACAGCACAGGGATCTAAGAGTCTTACATAGTGGGAAGTAAACACAATAGATTTGCATGTGCGTGTCATCTTATTGAACATATCTCCTTCTCGCTTTCATTCTCTCTCTCTTACTCTCTCCCACAATTTCTCTCCCACTCGCTCTCCCACGCAGTCTCTCAACTCACACTTCCTCTCCCACTCTCTCTCCTACACACACTCTCTCTCTCTCTCTCTCTCTCTCTCTCTCTTTATATCGCTCTCTCACAGACTTCCTCTTCTATCATCTCGCGGCGGCACTTGATAGATCTATTCACTTTCTCTTTTTGTCACTTTCGCGCAAGTAACCGCCAACCGTGAACAGCGCCAATTTCCACGTACAAGAGACTGACGATACCCTGTTCCATATGTAAACGCACATCACACACCATTCAGTGTCTTCATAACTGCATTTCGCGAGGCACAGACTCGACCTTGGCAAGTCAATATGTCTCGGCGAAACGCGAGAACGAAACGTGCATGCACGTATACCATCGCGGATCGCGTCCTGTTCGAGTACAGCACAGCGGAAAACCTCTCTCTCTCTCTCTCTCTCTCTCTCTCTCTCTCTCTCTCTCTCTCTCTCTCTTTCTCTCTCTCTCTC
>NW_014577194.1:576829-579965 GCF_000485595.1 Priapulus caudatus | reverse complement strand
ATGGATGGATGGATGGATGGATGGATGGATGGATGGATGGATGGATGGATGGATGGATGGATAGATGGCTGGATGGATGGATGGATGGATGGATGGATAGATAGATGGATGGATAGGTAGATGGATAAATGAGTGAATGAATATTGATGGATGGATGAATGGATTGATTGATTAATGGATGGATGCGTTAGGGAAAGAGAGAGAGAGAGAGAGAGAGAGAGAGAGAGAGAGAGAGAGAGAGGAGCGCGCATGAGGAGGAGAGACGGGGTAGCAATGGATGGATGGATGGATGGATGGATGGATAGATGGCTGGATGGATGGATGGATGGATGGATGGATAGATGGATGGATGGATAGGTAGATGGATAAATGAGTGAATGAATATTGATGGATGGATGAATGGATTGATTGATTGATGGATGGATGCGTTAGGGAAAGAGAGAGAGAGAGAGAGAGAGAGAGAGAGAGAGAGAGAGAGAGAGGAGCGCGCATGAGGAGAAGAGACGGGGTAGCAATGATATAGCGATATAGATATAGAGAATGTCGAAAATGATTTCTTGACACGCGACGTTGCCATGACGACGAGTTATTACATACTGTCGGTTTTCCGTGCGCCACGTCATATTTCTGCGTAAAAAAACTACGCGCCACCACGCAATGTTTGTCTCGTTCACACTCTCTCATTCTCTCATTCTCTCATTCTCTCTCCCTTGCTTTCTCGCTCCCAATCTCTCCCCCCTCTCTCTCTCTCTCTCTCTCTATTTCGCTCCCCCTTCTCTCCCGCCACACATGCCACCACGCAATGTTTGCGCTACAGTCTGTGCTTAGTAAATGCACGCACCCCACAGGAAAACACACGCTTCCTTGAATTGGCTATTACAGTTTGTCGATCTTTACCGTGGCGTATTATAGTAACAGACGAAACTCGCCGACACTTCTGTTACACTCCGTCCCGCATACTTTTTTTTCGAAAATAATAGTACGAGCGCTCCGGCAACACAGGTCCCCTCTCTTGCGATACGTTCCCTCGAACCGTGTCGTTGAACCTATTGGAACTGCTAACGATGACCGCTAGCTGAACCCCGGACTCGTGCGATACCGCTAATAATGACGACCTCAAACCGCCACAATTACGTCCGTCCATGTTCGCCGCGGATACTCTCGTTTATCACCTCTCGTTGCTCGGGCACGACCGTTAATCCTAACCCTATAACAAAATATTAATTAAGTAATATTAATTATATTATAATTATAATTATATTATAATATATTATAATAATTATATTAATTAATAATATATATGATAATTATATTATAATTAATATTAATTTAATTATTAATCATGCCCAAAATATCGCCTTGACCGACACTGCCGCGCGTGCCCTTGGATATACATTTCCGCGGATACATTCCGCGGAGAAGGAACAGCGTCGAGCTGTGGCCCCGCGTCATCCCAGCGTCATCCCAGCTGATTGATTCATCGTAAAAACTGTACGCGCAATGTCTTAATTAAGTCGACAGCGAAGAGGGAGACACTGCATTGGCGGCGCAGACATCGGCGTTAAGTCTATTGATGGATGAACGGCGACAGCTTCGGCTGCGGCGGGGGCCACGCACTGTCGTATACTCGGTGGCGGCGGATGCAACGGCTGTGCGGCGGCCAAGCACTGTCGTATACTCGGTAGCAGCAGCGGCGGCGTCGGCGTCGGTGGCGGCGGCTGTAGCGGCGGCTGTAGCGGCGGTGGCGGCGGTAGCGGCGGTGGCGGCGGTAGCGGCGGCTGTAGCGGCGTCGGCGTCGGTGGCGGGGCTGCAGCGGCATCGGTAGCGGCGTCGGTGGCGGCGGCTGTAGCGGTATGGGTAGCGGCTGTAGCGGCGTCGGTGGCGGCGGCTGTAGCGGCGTCGGTGGCGGCCGCTGCAGCGGTGGCGGCGGCTGTAGCGGCGTCGGTGGCGGCGTCGATGCAGGTGGCGGTGGTTGCTTTACCTCCCCATTACTGGAGACGGGCCCACCATGATCTTTACGCAGTCATCTGATCCGTGAGTGATTCACAATCCTCAATATCGCTAACCGATTTTCTATCGGCTCTTCTGAAAGAGTGGACCCTTAGTTTGTCGAACATTCCCATCTGTTTGATTTTTTAAGTCAGGTGAAGATTTTGCCAAAAAGGTTACGGCTGCCATCTAGCGAGTCCGCGCGACAGCAGGTTCTGTCTTCGTCGTCGTTCGACGACAAGCAGGGATTCAGTTCTGATTAGTCCGCTGCATATATCAACACGGTCTGCTGCGTGAGGGACAGACGAAGTAAGTTAGGTTAGAGCGGCTTCAATGCAACTATAGCGACGGAGAGTTCTATCATCCAGACCCCATCAGGGCGGTGGGGCGCGTCGGTCGGAGTTGCGCTCGCGTTTCAACACTGATAGATGTCGGTAGCTCGAGCGTGAGCGATGCTATTACGATTACCAGCTTTTCGGTTCTACATCGGTCAGCGCCATCGCACGAACGCGGGGAGAACTAATTGACCAGCCCGTGTGAAGTTTAACGGCATGCTGTTAAGGCATTCGGCGCTCTTCAACGCCCGCTGGATGGTATTACCAGCGCTAATGCTCTGTTACGCTTGCTCTTGATTATTTTACTCCGACCTATTCTACTTCTACCTCTACGTCTACTCTTACTTTTGCGTTTACTTCTACTTCTACGTCTACGTTCTACTTCTACTTCTACTTCTAGTGCTACTTTTACTTCTACTTCTTCTACTGCTACCTCTACTTCTACTTCTTCTACTGCTACTTCTACTTCTACTTCTACTTCTACTTCTACTTCTACTTCTACTTCTACTGCTACTTCTACTTCTTCTACTGCTACTTCTACTTCTACTTCTCTATTTCTACTTTTGCATTCACCATATTCTGGCCTCCTTCACCATATTGAGTCCGCTTAGACCGACGAAGATGAGTCAACATGCGCATTGGTTTGTTCAGTATCAAGCTGCAGGTTAACAGTGCTCTTTGCGGAATGTTTGTGGAGGCTAAAAATACACAACGTGGACAAGGGAGCAACATCCAAGCCTAGGGGTTTTCCCTATATATATATATTCCTATATATATCAGGAGTAAATATATAGTAAAAATTCCCTATTATC
>NW_014577194.1:568611-576804 GCF_000485595.1 Priapulus caudatus | reverse complement strand
TGTGCGTGCGTGCGTGCGTGCGTGTGTGAATGCGTGCGTGCGTGCGTGCGTGCGTGCGTGTGTGAATGCATGTGTGTGTGTGTGTGTGTGTGTGTGTGTGTGTGCGTGTGTGCGTGAATAGCGACATACTGTGTTGTAAAAAATGTCATCAATCGAGATAATCGAGAAATAGCGCGAAATATAGTTTCGGTGAGTTTTCACATGAAGGCACACGCCATCCCCTCGGCGAATTGCTTTATTAGTGAAATAGTCCGCGGCATTTTGTTTAAATGCAATGTTCATAATGATAATCACGCTCGTTCGTGCAACGTTCGTGAGTGTTTTCTTCCTCCTATTCGCGAGAACACTTCAGACGCGAACAAAAGAACAAATAGCTGGCGGTCACACTCCGATCAAGTTACTTCTAACTGGAAGCTACGCGAGTCAATGATCTCCACGTTCGTTCCCCCGTCTTCCACCGGGGGGTCTCCGTATATCTCGCTACACCAATAGCAACGCGCAAAAACCATTAGCAGAAGCTACTCGTTACCAACGATATGCTAAATTGAATCAACGTTGATACGCGAGATCCACGTGGCTTCGTGAAGATGGATAAAAACGCCATCACTGGGTTGCATACAAATGTAATTGGCAGCGCTGTCGTTCGCTGTGCGGAGCTCTGACAGCGATATACTGATAGATTGCGTGTAGGCACCATGCATGGCATTGTAACAACACATCGCCGATATATTCATGTATTGGCATGTTGTCGAATGTAGTTATGTTGTCGAACCGTTGCCAGAACAATATTTTGACGTATATATACAACATGGTAGCGCAATGTGTGTCCAGATAACACAGCGACGGAAGCTATAACAGAGAGCCGGACAGTGGTTGGAATGCTCAGGCTTGTATTTGCTGATAGAAGTCAATCTCTCCCTTCCCCCTCTCTCTCTCTTCCTCTCTTTCGCTTTCTCCCCCTTCTCTTTCTCTCTCTCTCTCCCTTCCCCCCTCTCTCTCTTCCTCTCTTTCGCTTTCTCCCCCTTCTCTCTCTCGCTCGCTCGCTCTCTTTCCCTATCCCTTCCCAATTGCTCTTTCCTTTTCTCTCGCTCTCTCTCACACACTCTATCCGTTTTAATATCTCTCGTTCTCGCCGTCGCTCTTCTCTTTCTCCTTCTTCTCTCTCTCTCTCCCTCTCTCTCTCTCTCTCTCTCTCTCTCTCTCGCTCGCTCTACTACTGCCGCGGGTGTTACAATCACCCGGTGTTAGATCAACGTAACGTAACAGCTATTCCTGGAGACGCCTCTATAAGACACGTACACATCTATGAAAGCGTCGCAACATCTACGTCTGGGGATTTAAGGTCAAAGATTTAAACATTAGCGCGTTTGCTTATGGCACTAATGTCAATCAATCGTAATCCGACCGCCGACAACTACGCGGTGCATTCTCCTGGGAATCAACTAATCGTCTAACGTCTCGGATATATTTTCTGTCCGATCTTTCCCGAACGTTTTAAGGTTTTGTCCGATTACTTCCGAGTGGCTAAACCTGCCTACTACTAAAATACAATTGCTTCTTGGCTTCGGGTGGCATTAAGCGTGAGCGGTGTAACGGTACGCGCCATCTTGACGTCAGGTGACCGGATTTACGTTCCGCGATACAAGGACAGAGTGTCATAACCTCATTATCCTTAACCCTAACCCTAATCCTAGCCCCAACCCTAACCTTAACTCTAACTCTAAAACCAACCCTGATCTAACCATATTCCTAACTTTAACGCTGACCCTAATCCTAAACTTAACCCTAACCCCAACCCCAATCCTAATCCTAACCATAACCCTAACCCTAACCTTAAACCTTAATCCTAACCCCAACCCTAACCCTAACCTTAACCCCAAACTGCATGGATTGCCCCTTCTTCGTACACTCAGGATAGTAGATTGAGCCCATGAGCGAGAGCGCCACCTGTCGTGGAGTTTGCCTTAACCCTACTCTAACCATAACCCTAACCCTAGGCCTATCATTAAAATCCGACGTCGAAAACCACGATTGGACCGACCGCGTCGCAAGGCTCACACTAACCTACCCTTACCCCCTACGGAAAACTAAAAAAGGACTTTACGACGACGACGACGACGACGACGACGACGACGACCGCATCGCGCGCTCCACAGCGCCCTCTAGGAGAAGGATTAACGTCTTACCGTCCGTGTACTCGGTGATGTTGTTCGGATCGCACACCCACGAGATCCGGCCGCGTCGGCCGCAGTCCTGCACGTCGGTCTGCGGATCCGGAAACTCGGCCTTCTTCCACGCGTGTCGCACGCTCGTCTGTCGCGACGTCGTCAGACACACGGCGACCGTGAGGAAGGCTAGAGTCGTCGGTAGCACGCGCGCACACATTGCCTCCTCGTCGCCGCCGGCGGCTGCGCCGGTATGTGGTCGGCTATCACAGACAGAGACAACGACGACCGCTGTGTGACGTCACGCGGTCGGCTACAGGTAGAATGCAGGAGACAGCGTCGTCGGCATTCTGCGGTGCGACGACCGCAGCGATAACGATGTCGTTGACGATGGCGATGACGATGACGACAACGATGTCGATAACGATGACGACGTCAATGACAATAACGGTGACGACACCGGCGACGATGACGACGTCGGCAACGATGAATCCCTCGCGCTTCACTCTGCGCGCCGGGAGGAAATGCTCGCACACTAGACCCGGCCTACGAACGTCTAGCTAGCGTCGCACCTAGCCGATCACTGGCCCGCTCACACGAGACGCGTTTATTTCCGTTCAATCGGATCGATATTCGTCATCGATGATCGGCGTCCGATTGGCCCGCCCGCTGAGTGGCTGGCTGACCATGTGTGTGTGCGCGCGCGCGGCGTTCGCCACTTAGACGTTGAGTGGGCGTCGATGTGGTTCACACACACCTGCGTCACCTCATGCAGTACGACTGCTGTGTATAGCAGGATATCTCACTCCTCTACTACTCCTCTGTAGTAGATCGCTGTATATGCTCCTCGCGTGCTTCGGTGCTCCCCGCGACACGACTCTATGCTGCTGTCGCTCTACAGCATCCTCCGGCGGTCCCCCATCTCGGAGACGAAGCAGACAGCTGTGCCCAGCACGACCGACGTGTATCTGTATGTGTGTGTATGTGTGTGTACGTGTGTGTGTATGTATACAAACGTATCACGTTAGCGCGCGGCACGAAGCTGCAGTCGTCGCACACACGCACACGCCGCCGCCCCTGCTGCTGATGCTGATGCTGCTGCTGATGCTGCGCGTACGGTTTCACTCCGGCAGCCCACCGCTGTTCACTGTCGCTCTCACTGCAGCGCGCGCGCCGCAACGTGCACCGACCACATTGCCCGAAATGCACTCCTCGGCCCAGATACGCCGAAGCACTGCAGCGATGGAGGAGGAGGAGGAGGAGGAGGCGGAGGAGGAAGAAGCCCTGAGCAGTTCAATCAAGCTGCGCGCATGGTTACGATGCATCGGCTCTCGTGACTCCGCGGCAGGCAAGTAGATCCAGCCTCGCCGCAGGCAAGCAAAGCACTAGCGTCACTGCACACCGACGGAGGGAAGGAAGAGCGGAGAGGTGAGAGATAAGACGCTCCTGCCGCTACACTGCAGGCAGGACGTAGAACGATGAGATAGATAGTTGCGATCAGACGAGAAGCACGCGCCGAGCTTGCAATGAAGCCTTGCTGTTGCCTGTGCTCGCTCGCTTCGCAGCCTCAGCAGCACGTGATTGATGCTGCGTCCACAGCATTCGCCGATTGATGCAGCCGCAGCAGCAGCAGCCGCGTCGGCAGCAGCAGCAGCAGGGGCCCCCGCAAACACCTGCCGATGTATCGCCAGACACTTGATCACTCTCGCTGTATACGGCAGCGCGCGGGTAGACTCACTGCTTCAATCTTCTTCTCCCGGACCCTTCTCACCCCGACGTGTATCGACGGAGGAACATCGTGGGAACGTCGGTTGTTCTACGAACGTACGTTGTTCTTCGTCGTCGTACGCGCACGGGAAAATCGCCGCCGCGTTCGCATGCGCTCTAGCACCTGATAACGTGATGAGCACGCTCGCTGGTTATCGGCAGACGCCCAGCAGGAGGCTGCAGCAGTGTATAACGGATTGCGCGTTCGCAATGCGCGCCGATCAATAACTCGCGAACATGTAGCAAACCAAACCGCAACCGCAGCGCTACCGTTTGCCGCGCGGCGAGTGCGCATGCGCCGGCCGCGCACCGACTCTCATTAATATAAAGTGCTGGAAATAGCGCATATGGTGTTAAATAATTCATCGACTGTGTGCGGCATTTCATGCGCATGCGAGCGAGTGTACGAAGAATGTGTCGCCAGCCGCAGCGATATACGATGTCACGCGAAGCGATCAAGTGGGATGGGAGGGGGGGGCGAATTTATTACAGGCCAGAAGGGATGGCGGCGATTGCTGCGACAGAAAATGTAAACTGTTTTTTTTTCCTGGAAGCCCAACTTATACATGTCATTGAAAGAAAGCGATGCATTACATGCAAAATAAAATTTTTACGTGGAATAATCACGCACACACGCACGCACAGATACACGCACACACATACGGACAAACTAAATAAAATATATGTCACAGCTTTGGTCAAGTTCGAAACGGCATGGGACGGGTGGTTTGTAGCGGGTACGACTGTTACATAAGTGCGTGCGTGCGTGCGTGCGTGCGTATAATGGTGACGTTGGTCCAGACTATAACAAGCTCCTGCATGTAGACGATTGCGGTTTATAGACTTCAACTTTAAAATTGCCAATTTTGCCGCGTATCTGACAACTAAATAAAATTAGCCAGCCCCACGTTCTTGTCGTTATGAGCTAGAATCACCTATTGCCTGCCCGTATAGCTGGCAGCTGACATGCAGGTATATACAAGATGGCAGCCGTGCATGTATCCTCGTTAAATGGTTCTGGTGTGCCAATACTAGAGAAATACTGCTGCCGTTGCTGCTGCTGCTGATGCTGCTGCTGCTGCTGATGCTGCTGCTGCTGCTGCTGCTGCTGCTGCTGCTGCTGCTGTTGCTGCTGCTGCTGCTGCTGCTGCCATACTACGTCTATCACGAAGTTATGTGAAATAAGGAACGGTTTGCTGATTTTTTTGACAATATGTCGTGTTATGTGTATTTTTCTATTTTTTGAGTAATGCAAGGTATCGCCTACAGTATCGCTTGTTTGTCTAGCAAGGAAAGGTACGGTGTATTACCACCAAGCGGCAAACCGTTCTAGTGGGGAAAATTTGGCGCGACCGCGACGACGCGTCTGTGTGCGTGCGTGTGTGCGTGCGTGGGTGCGTGCGTGGGTGCGTGGGTGCGTGGGTGCGTGCGTGGGTGTGAGCGTTTGTGTGCGTGAGCGTTTTTATGCGTGTGCGCGTGTGTGTATGCAGCATAGCATGCACTAATTGCAGACTTACCAATTTACGACGCAAATTATTCAGCTAGGTTTGCGATTAAGATGGAGGTAATGAGTTGACGCAAATTGGAAAATCAAGGAAGGCATGTCGACAAGCGTGAGAGAAAATACACATTAATTGCATGGAAAGCATTTGCCTGCCAGACACCGTGACTGCCGTTGATCTACGCGCGACGTGTGAGCTAACAAGACAGCCTGTCTGCTGTGTCTGACTGATTAATTATTCGACAGATGTACGCATCTATCATTACAAGATCAATTACCGCATTAATTACGCGACAGGCGTCTTTTAATTAATAGGCCCCCTATTTATTTATGAAAATGTGCATTTTTGATTTTTTGCAGTGGATGTGCAAATATATAATATGTAGACGTGTTTACCGCCTCTACCGTCATAATGGTGTTACTCCGACAACACAGCACGGCAAATAAGTGTAATAAATAAATAATCGTACATAGTAATTGTTATGTCAACCTTCTTTCGCGTCCGCGTTGCGATTGTATATGTTGTAATATGTATACTAGCTTATGACAAGCATAGTCGTGTTTCTGTGTGCTTGTGCGTCTGTGTGCGTCTGTGTGTGTGTGTGTGTGTGTGTGTGTGTGTGTGTGTGTGTGTGTGTGTGTGTGTGTCCGTACGTGCGTACGTACGTGCGTGTGTGTTGTAGATATTAACATATATAGTAACTAGACAACTCGAGGCGATGCGTCACTAGCAGCAGACGCTGTAATCACGTTAAACATTTCACACTGATCGCAGCAGCTGACAGCGAGCATTTCAGCGCCGGCTAGCGCTATATACGGATCAACGTTGAAATGGCTCTCGTTTTAACGAGAACGTTTTTAGACCTATGTGCGGCACTGCTGGTAATTTTTAATTGCGAAAACTTCGTTAGTCGCATGACGCTACGAACCGCACCGCAGCGGCAGTCCAGCCTACTCATAATGAATGCTATCAAATATCCTGCCAACCACAATCCCGACCGACTTCTGTATAGCCTGTTTGATCCTAGTTCCAGGGTTACGTAAAACACGCAGCCGACAATGTTGCGTACGCATGAAATTGGCAGCGTCGACTGAATTTCGAGCTCCATATTGCGCTTGTTTGCGCTATAAACAACGTACTGCTGGCGACTCCCTCCTCGCCATCGCTTTGTAGAGCGCTCTGAAGTATCTCCGACATAAAACGTTTAACCAAACAAATATTAGGTTATCTCGCTATCGGAGCGCCAGGCATGTGGCCGCGGCGACTCGCACAAATATGTGATCAGGGAGGGAGGGCGGGTGGATGGGTGGGCGGAGGGGGGAATCCTGTTACATGCATATAGTAGCGAATTAACATTCGCCCATGAATTCCGCATCGTTACGAAGCGCAAACTTCGTTTTGGTGGATGCATAGCTGATTGCCGATATAAGCACCCTGGCGAGGTGGTAAATCAACGCAAATACCAGGCGCTACCACGTTTCGTATCGCGTTTCGGCGACTCTAGCTTATTTTGCTTCGGCGCTGGCAAAAGGTGGTTGAAGTGCTTACGCATCCGGCAAGCTGCTGCTGCTTCTGCGACGGCTTTTTTTTCCACCACCAAGAGGGCCTTCGATATATACATTAGCGTACAGCACGCGACTAAGTCGCTCAAGCTTTTCGGGTTTGGTAAGCTAATACTCCGTAGCAATGAGAGCAGGGAATTTCCTATAGCTTGCGTGTAATTCGAGACCGAGCGCCAACTACCTTCAGCAGAACTGATGATCCTTTGCCCTGATGGGAACCGGTGAAGGATAAACGACGGGGGGGAAGCTGGTTGGCTGCTTTACGAGCAGACGAACGTATAATATCGTCGAATGACATCAGGTTGCAGTTATCCGGTATATTACGGCGAGGGACACGTTGTTAAAAATACTCTACTTGTTATAAATGTTCTAGCTAAGGTATCATGAGTCTATATGATGTATCTAATATAATTCTGACGCATGAAATCTTGTGAAAACGTCAAGACAATCATCAGAATACCAGTGATGTCCATGTGTTAGTTAGAGCTTCGATATCATAATTTCCAATGGACGGAGAATTTATTAGAAAGAGAAGAGGGTTCCAACTGCGAGAGAAAGGCAGAGAAAACGGCAGTCAAGTTGTTCTCCTGCTAGTTGTAGCCGCAGAAGGAAACATTCGCATAACCACCCTCGCCGCAATGCGCATGCGCGATGTGATTCATAACAACCCGTGCGAGACCATAGATATCTATATACATATATACATCTTGATATATACATATACAACAAATACATGTGTTAGTATAATAGATATCTATGTGCGAGACGACCAGAGCAGATATTTAGGATTAACAGAGCAACGTTTTGAGATGTTCGAGCGTGTTCAGTTGAGAAGAATTTTACGGTTATTTCCGGAAGCGAAGAGAACGAAAGACGTCCCTCGAGAGCGTGCCCTCTATACACTCCACCGCCTTCGTGCGTAGACGGGCTTTCTGTGGGATTACGAATTCGATAACGGGATCGCGTTAAAAATAAATTGGATTTTTGAAAAGGTTGCTGGCGTCTTGTTTTCGTAGTTGTATTTAGATCGGCGAGCTAAATGCTGCTTTCAAGTGCATGCTGTCTAACACAGCCGTGCAAAAACATTCGAAGGCCATTCATGCTCTCTCTCTCTCTCTCTCTCTCTCTCTCTCTCTCTCTCTCTCTCTCTCTCTCGGCGATATACAGAGAGTGTGTCCACCGCTTTATGTGACTGCA
>NW_014577194.1:564031-568278 GCF_000485595.1 Priapulus caudatus | reverse complement strand
TCTCTCTCTCTCTCTCTCTCTCTCTCTCTCTCTCTCTCTCTCTCTCTCTCTCTCTCTCTCTCTCTCTCTCTCTCTCTCTCTCTCTCTGTCTCTCTCTCTCTCTCTCTCGGCAATAAACAAAGAATGCGTCAACAGCTTGACGTGACTGAACGTTGATCTAGAGGCGTATGTTAGCGGTCACCTCCATAGAACGACCAGCTGTTAACAAAGGACACTTTTTGCGTTCTCATTGAGTAGCAGTAATTTATAGGTGCACATGCACTGCACATGTTAGCGACACCTCCAACTATGAGCCTAACTATGGATCTACTTGAATATGTCGTGCATCAAACACACCGTTATATCACTACAATCTCCGACTATCCCAACACTTCGGTACACGAAATTGCAGTTTAGGTGACGGAAATGCAATACAAGAAACCAGGAACGGACAATTTCAAAGCCTGTATTATTTTATTCACAATATAAGATGGTAACGCAACAGTAACACCAGTGGGATATATTCACAGAGTAGGCAACCCTTCACGAAATCCAAATGCAGGCTTACAGATGCACAGCAACGACGCGTTCCCACCGGATAGATTCATCCCCATAGAAATACATTTCCTCTGCGCTCTACCACTAGCTATACCAACGCTGCGCACGTCAAGTACCACGTAACCCAAGGAGAACAGCCTTATGCACACATGTATAGCTTAGTCCAGTTAACATCACCTTAAGCTTACTGTCAGTGGCCATGGTACATACAGCTACAAGTAATACACTGCCGCTGCTGACTGACCCACTGTTTAACACGTAGATGTGGCAAATGACACCCCCTTTTTGTTGATCAAAATAGCCAGTTTCATTCGTGCAACAAAAGAGAGCGGATTTACACCACTGGTTTAAACTGAATGTTACTATATAAGGAGAGATAGCACTCACAAGTATCAGCTTCTAGTGACCATTACTTCTTCAGACTGTCTACAATAAGATTAAGACGAAATCGTCTGAAAGCAGATTTTCTTACAAAAAAGCAATCCGGACGTGAAATATTCCCCGTGACGCCTCACAAAAAGAGACACCCCTCTACTACGGACTCATTACACTACTCTTTATAACCTATATTTCCATACTGGCGTGCAAGTTTGATGCAAACCTGTATAGGCACAGTATTCTAACCCCATCTGGCGGACTTTTACGAAAGCTTTAGAGACACGTAAATTGCTGACAAAGCATTGCCAAACACTAGCCTGCAACCTATAAAGAATATACAAGTGGTTCGTACAGACATATTTTAAAAAAACGACCCTATGAACCGACACTGTAAATTAACACACGTCACCTAGTTTCATGCGCAGTGTACAAAAATCCTGGGATTTCAGAGAAAATATTTGTGGCTCTTCCTGCAAAAATAGTTCCGGGAAGTGAAAAAACAGACACAGCTTACCGAGGCAATGCAACAACTGCAGCCATGAGGGTGTCAGCCTCAACCATACACGATTGCCACATGGGGGCAACACTGATCGAACATGGCTGCCACGCGAGGGCAACACCGATCGAACATGGCTGCCACATAGGGGGCAACACCGATCGAACATGACTGCCACAGAGGGGCCAGCATTTATTGTAAATGGCTGCCACGTGAGGGCAACACCGATCGAACACGGCTGCCACATGGGGGCAGCACCAA
The DNA here is from genome assembly GCF_000485595.1 of Priapulus caudatus. NCBI lineage: Eukaryota > Metazoa > Priapulida > Priapulimorpha > Priapulimorphida > Priapulidae > Priapulus > Priapulus caudatus. The sequence goes on along the minus strand of NW_014577194.1, from coordinate 566,606 downwards.
ACAAACATAGTCACCAAGTCAATCGTGCACTACAATGAGTTGAAGCCGTTTCCAACATTTACACATTGTCATATATCTTCCAAGCTGGTGTCACGCATGCCCCCCCCCACGACTCTCAACAAACTAAAAGGCGGGCGACTACCAACCTCCAGCATTCAACGAAACAAGATTTAATGTGCCGCGTACCAGCCCTCCCCCCCTCCCAACAAATTAAGTTGCATATTTACCAAACAAAACAATATACATGCGAATACGGCATCTGTGTGCACTCTGCCTCCGGTCACTCGTTACTGATTGCTAAAATCGACAACACGTGCACCAAACACGCACACGGAAACGCCACCACCAGCAGCAGCAGCAGCAGCAGCAGCAGCAGCAATAAGGTCGTCGCAGAAATGTACATCTTTTTTTAAGCGCACAACGCGTGCCCGACAAACGGGCCACAGCTGTTCACCCAACCCCCTATACTTGGCTCTCGCCCCAACGTCGTTAGTCTCGTTACGTATCAACAAACTCGACTCCCCCTGGCATTTCACACTCGATTAAATTGCATCCCGTCGCCCTCACATACGCCAACTCACTCACAGCCTGCGTAACCAACAAGTCGACAGGGTACGCTCCACCCACGTTACCCCGCCTATACAGGTTCTATACGTTTTGTACAAGCACTTTGTTAAATAAATACCTCGGCGACGTTCCAGACACACAACGACACGAGCCAGTGACCACGCTCTGCGCAGACGACCAGTAAACACTCACGGCAACGCAGACGCCGACGCACTCACCATCGGTGACTGCCCCGTTGCTAGCGAGGCCCCTATCTACCGTCAGTCACAACAAACAGATCCTGTTCAACGACAAAACCCCAAACTGTAGAAAATAACACCCTTTGTGTCCCTGCAGTGGTAGCAGTTGCACGCTACACAAATGTCTAACGGTGAGGTGAGCCTTGGTTCTAATCGCACACGAGCAAACTAACCGCTAACAGACAAACTCTCTCGCGTAAAGGCAGCGATGACGCCGACTACCTGTCGTCGTCGTCCGCAACAACTCTCACCATCGGATTCGTAATTCGACGACGGGAGCGACGGAGGCAGACGTCTCCATCGGGACACGATAGCGAGCGGCGACGCCTGCCGTCGCAAACCCGGATCGTCTCACATTCCCGCGCGTCGGGTGGGGAAGGAAGGGGGTTCATCACGAGGCGGGGGGCAGTGGTCGCGCGCGCCGGTCACCCGGGGCACGGTCGTCGAGCTCGCAAGTTTTCGGTGTGTGCCGCCGTCGCAAATCCTCTGGCATGCTTTCGGTGGTTCTTGCTTCTACATCACATCGTGTTCATTGCGCGGGCCGTGCTCTCTCCGATCGATTCGTCACTCGGGTCCTCTCTACTCGATGATCTTCAACACCTTGCCGATGGCAATGCTTCGCCCTGCGCGTGCGCGAAACATAAGCGGAAAGTGTTAGCATCGCTCGTGCTAAAGCTTCGGGAGAACGAAACGGTCCGATGCGGCTGTTGCTACTTTGGTTTTGTTCGTGAAGAACGTTTGGAACTTCGCTCAATGACGCAGAAAAAACCAATAGGATTACGATAGGTCCAATAACCTTGACAAAAAGGTGGTGAAAATTACCGGATGGCAAAACCGATTAAGATTCTAATAGGTAGAACAAGTCCCAGTAACAGACGGAGGGACTCAAAGGTAATTGAAGCATTTAGTGCGAAGGAACGAGGAATGCACCTTCATCTCGCAGTGTGAAGCGCCCCATCTGCGCGAAGTCCTTGAAAGACTCGACACAGATTGTGCCCGCCGACTGGAAACGCACGATGGCAATTTGGTCCTGCTTGATAAACCTCGGCCGGGTCTTCGATTTCTCTCCCGTCTTCTTGTCAATGAGGCACAGCAATGCCTGCACAAAATGTAATGTAAATTAATGTGTGCATACTTTTCAAACACTAACACCAACACTAACACTAACAGTAACTCTCATTACTTCTCACCAATGACCTGAAAGTTCACCAATGTAATTTGCTAGAAGTCAGATGTGCGGATGAGCACAAATACTATCGGTCAAAGCGCTACTGAAATCATTTCCATCAGCATTTTACCCCCTTGACAGGAATTAATGAAGTGAACAGTTTACCATCCTTCAGCGTGCTACTTTACAGCTTTTAGCCAATGGAGAGGCTGGGTGGTACAGACACGAGGAAGAGGCTGGGTGGTACAGACACGAGGGAGAGGCTGGGTGGTACTGACACGACGGAGAGGCTAGGTGGTACAGACACAACAGACACGAGGAAGAGGCTGGGTGGTACAGACACGAGGAAGAGGCTGGGTGGTACAGACACGAGGAAGAGGCTGGGTGGGACAGACACAAGGGAGAGGCTGGGTGGTACAGACACGAGGAAGAGGCTGGGTGGTACAGACACGAGGAAGAGGCTGGGTGGTACAGACACGACGGAGAGGCTAGGTGGTACAGACACGATGAAGAGGCTGGGTGGTACAGACACGATGAAGAGGCTGGGTGGGTCAGACACAAGGGAGAGGCTGGGTGGTACAGACACGAGGAAGAGGCTGGG
>NW_014577194.1:525487-563487 GCF_000485595.1 Priapulus caudatus | reverse complement strand
ACAGACACAAGGAAGAGGCTGGGTGGTACAGACACAAGGGAGAGGCTGGGTGGTACAGACACGAGGAAGAGGCTGGGTGGTACAGACACAAGGGAGGGGCTGGGTGGTACAGACACAAGGAAGAGGCTGGGTGGTACAGACACAAGGGAGGGGCTGGGTGGTACAGACACAAGGAAGAGGCTGGGTGGTACAGACACAAGGGAGGGGCTGGGTGGTACAGACACAAGGAAGAGGCTGGGTGGTACAGACACAAGGGAGGGGCTAGGTGGGAAAGACAGGAAGACGAGACTAAGCCTGACCTTGATGGTGACCTCCTCTATGCAGGTGTGGATATGTAGCACACAGCTATAGCCTGCACAAATGATGGACTTGTGCTCCAGGATCACAACCTGTGGAAGAGATTCATACATGTGGATCATGGAAGCACGTCTACTTGTCATGAGTCTTGAAAATCCATCCTGTGTATTACTACTTCCACTAGTACTACTCTATACACCTAGTACTCCTTCATGATCATATGCAAAGAGACAGAAGCATGCATGCACGTATATCTAACATATAATGTGCACGTGAACATGTTTTAAAGTACCATACAAAATATATGTAAATATATTATTATTGTTATTATTGTTGTTATTATTATTATTATTATTATTATCAGAGATAAATGACTAGCCATTGCCAATGTCATTCACGCCTACCTGTGCATCAAAGGTAGAGGCAGTGCTGCATGGTGCATTTGGTGTGCACAGCACGAAACCTTGGGAGACATCCTGAAAGAGTAGATAAAAATGTCCCGTCAGTTCCCGATTCTCGTATTCTGACATCGGACTTCATATAGAAACAACGTACTCTCACTGCGTTAGTACACTTACAAAAATCAACACCAGTACATGCCCACGCTCGCACGCACGCATGTGTGTACCAGTACATACAATGTGGAGTGGTTATTACACAGTCCTCCTTACCTCTTCCTCAACGCCTTTCAACTTGACCTTGATATTTTCTCCAGATTCAGCTTCATTTGTGTCTATTTCATCCGAGATGATGGTCATTACCTCCACCGAGGTCTATAATAAAACCATAGGAATCGTTAGTCTATATAAGACTAAAGTAGTCTGTCATATCAGGATTCACTCCAGACCTTTAACGCATGTCCTGCCCAACACGCCTTCAAAACTGAAGCTAATTTACGACATCCCATAAATCCTCCGACAAGCCTTAATTGCCTAATCAACACGCACCAATTTGCAACTGTTGTTTACTTCCGACACTTTCAACACAGTAATGCTATGTTTTCTATGTAATTTAGCCACTTATGACAAGCGTAATTGACTCAAATTAGCAATCGGGGATAAATTGCCCAATAACCCAAATGCCTTCTATAATTACTAGGGTAAAACCTTCAGTATAAATATATATATATATATATATATATATATATACACGCACGCACTCACGTACGCACGCACGCACGCACGCACGCACACACACGCATACATATACACATATGTACTACTATATGTACTAATATAATAGACAGTAATACATTAGGACCAAATAACAGTGCAGCAATAAACAGCAACTATACCACTCTACCATCATGTTCTGTTGATAAAAACCATGCTATTATTTTAATACATTGAAATTTTAATGCATTTAACATTTTTTGACACCCGCTGCACTGCCTCAGATTGGTTGTATCAGCAAGATGTTATTACCCTCAGCCAGGGATAACTTAATAATCATCATCGACAGAACAGCAACAGAAAAAAAGAAGTGAGCTCCAGGCATTACTGGCCAGGCTTTTTCTAAGTTTAATATATAGGGTGTTGTTTCAAAGATTGTTAGCACTTCAGGGTTTCTTCTGAAGGAAAATTAGACAAAGGAGTTAATGGCCAGTTTGGTGAAAAAACGTGCATGGTGGATTCAAAGGCGTGCCGTAGGCATGCATGCGGATGCTGCAGGCAGATGCGGGGGAAAGAGGGAGAGGGGGAACTCCTCTCACTGGGGTGTTCTGGGCGGTCTCCCCCAGCAAAATCTTAAAAATTTGAATGTTAAAAATGGTTACAAGAGCATTTTCACAACGGCGATGTCAGTCTTCGACGTTTAGGCGGTGCGACCGTGCGACCGGAGACACCAAAATCTCTCTCCGGTCCAGTTAAATTATAACTAAGTTTAATGGACCGTCGCTTCCACCCGCTTTTTTTCAGCCCACTTCTAGTGTACAGTATGTAAATAATTTATCAAGTATTTATGAGACTACTTACTGATATAATAAGCTGGCGAAAAAAACGCGATCTAAGTATCATCAAAAGCGCACACACTCTTCGTGTATTGTTTTTCGATGTAATCCAACTTATTAAACTCGAAGATAAACGCAAACGGTTGTAATACATCACGGACCATTGCCCGGAAAGGTCGGGTTCACATGTTTATAACGAACAAGTTGTAACGCTTTATACAACAGCAGTTCTTTAACATCAATTCATCCGCTCATGCATTTATTTACACGGACGGAAAGCTGGGACGCGTATCGGTTGACTCTGGTATTCTTCCGCTTACACACTGACCGCTAAACACACATCACACCTCGGGACCGTCAGTTAACTCACAAAGCCTACTTGCCTGCACTTTGACTTGCTTTGACTCGAACCAAACCCAAAACCATAAACCAAAACCGTCCAGGCCTATCATACGCGAAGCCATAACATTGATGAAGTGATTGACTGTTTACTTCTATTCAATCTGCTACAGCAGATCGCAGACTGAATCTGATGATAGATTGCATGATGACAACATGAAATTAAAGAGCGCTGATGTGGTTTTTAGTGAAGTTTTATCTGGCCAAAAAGCATGTATGTTTTCTTGAAATGAAACTTTGAATATACCTTCCAACATTGACAAAAAATGCAAACTAAGTGACTGAATGATTTATGATGTTGCAAATATATATATTACTATCTAAAGTTTCTAATAGTCCTGCTTTGAAAAATGAGTGTTTGTTCCTTTTGACTAAACATGCTAACATGTGTGATTCAAGCTCTTTCCACCAATATGTTCAGATAATCTGATATTTTGTTAGATTGACAAACAAAATCGCCTAAAAAATGGTCCAGAATATTTACCGAGTGACAAATGCCAGATGCTAAATTTTTATCCCAAAATGCTGCGAAATGGCATTTCATGAAGTATAGATTTCAAAATTTTTCCGCGGGGGGCGGGGGGGCCATTGCCCGCGAAGCCCCCTTATAGTTGGCCTAGTAACCTGCGCGAGGCACTCGATGACAAATCGACACCACCACACCTCGGCAACCAACGGCGTGTGCTGATTTTTCACTCGCCTGCTTTTTTCAAAGCACAAGGACTGATAACACTTTTTAAACTGTTTCATCGCTAAACAAATACGTCATAGTATTTCTTACTGTATCTAGCAGTGTTAGAAGGCTATAGGATGAATATTTGATAGGTATATCCTACTGTTTCATAGCAGTGTGTTAGAAAGGTTATGCGATGTATATTTGATAGGTATCCTTACTGTTATCATAGCAGTGTGTAGCAAGGTATGTGTGATACATGCCTGCACTGACCGACTAACCTACGCAGATTTTGTTTTCTATTTTGCAGCTTTATATTGTAGTGCATGTGTAGAAAGCATGTTGATGTATATTTGATAGGTATTACTACTGTTATCATAGCAGTGTGTAGAAGGTATTATTAGGGGTAAAATAAAAAATGATATTACTGTTTAAGTTTTGTTCTTTATTGTCAAAAATGTCAAAATAATATTGGTCCAGTAAAATTTAGTCCGGTCCAGTAAATTTTGCTGGCTTGGTGGACCGAAGGTCCAGTGTTTAGAAATTTCATTCGTGAAGACTGCGATGTTAAATTTGACAATGGCAGTGCGCCACTGTGCCTCTTATGTATAAGAAACCCTGCACTAGATTTAAAGTTCTGGAGCACATACAAACCCACAGTGATGAATCACAGGAGACTCCGCACACTCTCTGCTTACCCGGTTAGGCATTAGTAGTAGCATCTGTCCCTTGTAAATCTTCCCTGACTCCAGCTTTCCAAGCACCACTGTTCCCATGTCCTGCAGTAGAAAAAAAACAAGCATGAGCTCCCTCTCTAGTCTAAATAGTAGCAACGTAAGGCGACAAACCTAACCTAGTCAGTCACTCGCGCTCAGATGCAGGGGTCGAAATTAGATTTTTATTATGGTATCCATTCGGGATACCAGGTATTGAAATCTGGTATCCCCCAAAGATCTGGTATTCCATTTTTTGGATAGTAATTTCAACAATGTTGGTATCCAAAATCTTGAAATATAGCTGCGTTCACACGAGGATTTCAGTACCGTACTGAGCATTCACACGGTAAAAATATTCAAGACTTATACGCAGCCTCCCAAGTACCGTACTGAAATACGAGGCTTATTCGGCGCGGAAAGTGATTCCGCGCTGAAACAACGACACCACGCTGGCCGCGTATTGTCTGTCGTGTAAACGCAATTCGAGACCTCGTAAGCCGCGAAACTGTAGTGCGCTACATTGATACTAAGCGGCGGAGTGTCGTTTTTCACTTGAGGCTCAGGCCATTGAAAATATTTCTCCGAATTTCCTTTTGATAATCCTCTTCATCACCAAAGCATTCGTAATGTTCATTTGGATCATCATTTTGTGTAATTTTACTGAAAAACTGCCACAAACAACTGACTTTCATGGGCGCCGCCATCATGAAAAACACTTCCCTCTAACGGAGAAATTATTTACTATTATACCTAGACAGCTAAGCCTCGATTCTCGTGTGAACGCTGCGGGTTGTGTTAGCACGGTATTTCAGCCGAATTCAGCACCAGATAAGTACGGAACCAGCGAGGCCGTGAATCTCGTGTGAGCGTAGCTTATGCAATATTAATAGCATTTGAAAATTATTAATATAGCTGCATTCACACGAGGATTTCAGTTCCGTACCGAGCGTTCACACGGTAAAAATATTCAAGACTTATAAGCGGCTTAGCAAGTACCGTACTGAAATACGAGGCTTATTCGGCGCGGAATGTACACATTCGGCACCACGCTGGCCGCGTATTGTCTGTCGTGTGAACGCAATTCGAGGCCTCTTACTGTAGTGCGCTTACCTATACTGGTACCCGTTCGCTACAAGACGTTAGTGTAGTGGGTGGAACTGTCGACACGGTTACCAGTCTATATTATACGTAGCCAGCTAAGCCTGTGAACGCTCCGGGTTGTGTTAGCACGGTATTTCATCCGAATTCAGCACAAGATAAGTACGGAACCAGCGAGGCCGTGAATCTCGTGTGAACGCAGCTTAATATGTAATGTAATTATTATATAAAAACATGAAAACAGATTCACAGATATGCACAGACAAGTACACTGCAGACGTATTGTCTAGACGCATTGTCTGGTTCGCTTGATACAATGTATACACATCACATTTATGATCAACATCGCTCTTGCAAATATGCTCAACAACCACTATCCCGATTTTGGCAATTTTTTTTTTACTATCCCGGCGGGATACCAAGCATTGAAATCTAGTATCCAACACAAGAATCTACTATCCCGCGGATATCGGGATACCGCTAATTTCGACCCCTGTCAGATGCGAGCCTTTGTCAACACTAGTAGTTTTCCAATATGAAAATTAAGCTAACACATTTGGGATCTTTCGCAATGGAAAATCTCGAGGGAACGATGATTTACTGTTACATTGATCACATATGCACAGCACTGTAGGTAACAGCAGTTCACAACAGGTAACAACCGTTAACAATCTACATCTAGGAAAATACACGCACAAAGCTATTGTCCTCATAGTTTGAACTGATTCTTATTGTCTATGTCATAGACAATAAGAATCAGTTCAAAATATTATATTTGGTCATCTCAATTCAGTGCTTCCTGCCTCAGATTGGTTGTATCAGCAAGTTGTTATTACCCTCAGCCAGGGATAACTTAATAATCATCATCGGCAGAATGGCGATGGAAAATAACAATATAATAATTATCAAATAACAATTCAACTAAACTACATATGCACACATCACTGGCTAGCCAGTTCCTATTTTATTGAATGTAGCTCTATTAAGATAGTGCCAACTGCATTTCAACTTCTTTATAGCATAACTTATACAAACCTGCATCTACAAGTCACAAAGTGTTTATCACACAGAAAATTCAAACTTCTAAAGGAAAATATTGCCCATCAAAATTAGTGGCAATCGAAATATTCAAGTATCTAGGAATTGGGGGGGGGGGAGGATTTTTAGAGGAACACTTTATTCACCCTGTATCTGTCTACGATCGGCATGCGCACTGGTCCTTCCTGTTGTCGGCTCATCGATGGTAAGCTATCTATATACTCGATGAGGCAAGGTCCCCTGAAATGGAGAAGAGCGTACGTTTTAATACCAACTCATTTAACGTTGGTCACGTTAGGTTTACTGCACGTCTTCAGCTAAATTGAATTCAACTTATGCTACTTGCGAAACTTCGTCGTTAAATATTCACTATAAGTAATATAACAGTCGATGGCCCTCGCATAGTGTGATGGCAGTATGGACAACAGCTAAGTTTTGATGTTTATCAACAAATGTATGATAGCAGAAAGATGTAGGGTTATACCAATTTTTATGTAATGAGTAACATAGTAAACTCTCAAATTCTAGCTTATTGTTCCTCTTTAAACAAATTTGTTTTCAAGGAGAGTGAGGACCACAGTACTGCATTGCCTGCACATAAAATGTCAAAACCTCACATAACGTATGTGAACTGGACCATGCCTATCTACAAAAAAATGAGTATAATTGAATGATTAATTCTGGAGTCTCAGTATAAAAGCTTTCCACATGTGTCATTATATCAGACAGGGATAACTAGATCATCACAGACTCACTATTGCTTCAGTTACCACAACAAGGTATTCCATCAGATCGCGATGCACGTACTATCAAGAGCCCATAATAGAGAAGAGTATGACACCGTTTTAACAGCATTTTGCATAGTTTTCAACTTGTAAATATTCTATCAATATGTGAATAAATATATTCAAACTTTACCTTGTTTTCGTCTATGATTCTCCCTTAATCATATGACACCACCAATTTACCTGAAAATCGTATGTGTTCTTCAAAAAAGTTTTTTGAATACGACACGGTTTCACACAGTTTTCCCAAATGTTCGCATGTATTCGGCGCATGTTGATATGCGGCGGCAGCACCAGGTTGCAACTACGGGACGCTGCGGGCTGTTGGGGATATTAGGTAAGCACAGTAACAGCACTTGTTTCACTTCCTTATCATCAGGAACACGATGGCAACACAGCTAAAATCAGCTGCTAGCTCGCCGTGAGCACACATTTATTTCTAGCACGCTGGAAACGCTACACGCTGAATACAATTCGATGCCTAATATCCCCAACAGCCCCCATCGTTCCGTCATAGACAATAGAACACTAATCCAATAATAAACTTGCGCCGAATACATGCGAACATTTGGGAAAACTGTGTGAAACCGTGTCGTATTAAAAAAACTTTTTTGTAGAACACATACGATTTTCAGGTAAATTGGTGGTGTCATATGATTAAGGGAGAATCATAGACGAAAACAAGGTAAAGTTTGAATATATTTATTCACATATTGATAGAATATTTACAAGTTGAAAACTGCAAAACGCTGTTAAAACGGTGTCATACTCTTCTCTACTATGAGCTATTGGTACTATGCATACATGATAATAATAACAAACACCTGTAATAGAGGCTCTTATGATGCACCAAGCTTGCGTACTCACCTGTACCACGAGCAAATTTGTTCGTCTATAGGATATTTAAGAAAAGCCCCCGTAAGGCCTGAGCATGGCATGAAGTACAAGTCTGTCTTAGGGTTGAACCCCAACTTCTTCAGATAGGGGATGAGCTTTTCCTTGCAGTCGTTGTACCTAGCGGCAAAACACAGTGTTAGTTTTATGACACATTGTGACTTAATATTGTCACAGAGCATCGGTGCTCGCCCGCCAATGATATGCTGCTGCTGCTGCTGCTGCTACTGTTACTGCTGTGCTGCTGCCATCAACAAGCTAGGCCTTGCCCCCCGAGTTAAGCAAAAGGTTCCAGGGTGTATAATTGTGTCGGAGTTTGAATTTTATAGATAACATAATGGATTACAACAAGTCTTTGACTAATAATTGTTCATACAACGCTCCTTCGACCAATGTACTCGAGCAATCACGTGCTCATCAACTGCTACTCCCTGCTTTATCACACACCACTGTCACGAAACACCAGCACCACTTACCTTGTCTCTTCCCATTGCACTGTCGGATCGTCCATTTTGTTAATGAGAACTATCAAATGTTTCACGCCGGCTGTCTTCGCAAGCATAGCGTGCTCGCGCGTCTGACCGCCTCGCTCGAATCCGGTTTCAAATTCGCCTTTGCGCGCCGATATCACCTACACGACATGAGAGCACAAACCAATGAGCTTTCCCACAGGTGTCTTGTAATGACCCCTGACTGCTAAACAACAGCCAGCTTAATACTGACCCCGATGGTTGACCAACTAGTAAATAGTTGCTCGAATGATCTGCCCCAAGAAGAGGCGTGACTGGATATTTGTGATTTATATAAGAAATACATGTAATTGCAAAGACAATACCTGCCTATTTCAGATATCTTCTATACAATGAGAAATCTAGCTGATCTAATCTGACTATATTTACTAACAGAATGAAGATACTTTGAGAATAAAAAATTGCAAATTTTACTATATATATAAATGAGTCTCAGAAGTAAGTCTTCCACAGATATTTCCAATATCAGACAGGGATAACTTGATCATCACAGACTGTTGAAAATTATCCACACTAATATCTAGTATCATGATAATTGTAACAATACCTGTGGTGTCAGACATTGCAAATACCTATTAAAATCACACCAAATTAAATGCAAATGCAATTACCCTAATATGATTGGTTAGTTATATCAGTATGTCTAATTCTTCAATAATAACACAGCAACTGTGCACAGTAGATGGCCTCTGATATTAATTATAGATTTTTATAGCAGTGCCCTCTTGTGAGAACTCTAGATAGCTTCTCCGCACTTTTTTACTCGACTGTGACCTGTACGCACACAAGCACTACAGGTATGTACTTATACATGATATTATTGATAACAAACACGAGATAGGAAACAACAACGAGGATCAAGATAACAAGGTAAGCCTGGAATGTAAGTACGTTTTATGCAAAATTATGCACTACAACGTGGAGGCCATTAGTGCACCCAATAATTATCTTCTACTTACAACTTGGCAAAAAATCATCATTTACGTTAGAGTCGGTTAGACCATTCTATCACTTCTCTGCAGTGAGAAATGAAATGCATTATGCAGCAATTGTAATCAATAGTTGCTCAAGGATATGTGTAAATCATAGTCTGCTACCATCTTAAACCCAAGCAAACCCACAAATAAGCAGACCCAATGAGAAATTAAAACACACACAGGCTGACACAGCAAACAGTTGCGGGCACGGCTACATAAATCATAACCACTACAACCCAGCAGACGAGTTTCCTTTTCCTTGTCGCTCCCATTCGACTCACCAAGACGGCCAAGTCGGCCTGGGAAGCACCACCGATCATGTTGGGCACGAAGCTCCGATGGCCCGGTGCGTCGAGGATCGTGAAGTGTCTGTTGGCAGTTTCGAAGAACGCGCGGCCGACTTCCACCGTCTTTCCCTTGTCTCGCTCCTCCTGATTGGTGTCGAGGGCCCAGGAGAGGTACCTGCATCAGCCAATCGGAACGTTTACGCTCCGTCAATATAATTACACGGCATAGTGAGTCTACTTGCTTGGTAATTCTAAGCCTAAAAAAACCATCATCATAATCGAGTTCAGGGTTTATACCGCTGTCAGCGATGCGTATGAAATATTCTCTGCAAAACCTACACGAGATTGGAGCGATGCATCAAAAGTGTGACGTAAATGTTCACATTATAAATACTTAAAGTAATAAACTGCTCAGTAGCTCTGGTCGTGTGTGTTATGAATGCTTTGTATGTATATGTATGTACGCATGCATATGTGTGTGCGACGAGTATTATGCCTCGCGTGTGCGTCCGTGTGCATAAATGCGTCTGACCATGCATACTGTGTATCTGTATGCCTGAATGCCAACATTATGCAAGGACGCATGTGAGCATACTGTGCATCCATGCCCATACAAATGTGTTGAGTCGGGATATCAAGTGCCTGTGCATATGGCCAACGTAATGGCCCAAAGAATTTAAAGTGCCTACTCCACCCCTCTAATTTGAACGTGCCTCTTACCATGTCTCTCGGTTCTTTTCCTTCGCCTCTCGTTCGTATTTCTCTAGCGTTCTCTTCTCCACCATCCCCGTAAGATACCTGCAGGAGCCACAAGCATAACTGTATTTCCATTCATCACCTCACAGCAAGAAAGGTAACACCCTGCTTAATAAATGGTCTAGCTGTCACTTCCCACTCATTGACCTGCTATGAGAGCACACAATCACAGCCAAGACAAATCGGCAGCCACGGTAGGGTTTAGTTTTCATGGCAAAAACCCTTACACTATAGAGATTTAACTAGGAATGACCACTCACATGATGTGCCCGCCAATAGTAGATTTACCCGCATCTGCAACAAGCAAACCACTCAATATTAAAAATAAGCACTTGACACTCAATAATATCAACAATAGACACATCCAGACCCTTAAAAAAACCCTGATGAAAACTTTTTCGTACATCGTACATCCTGCACATTCAACCCAGCAGAACCCAATACATCTACGAAAAAGTAGATTTTGACTGTCGTCTTTTAAAGCTATATTTGTGAGATTCTTGCTCAGAAACGCTCAATCCGAAAAATATATAGCGAAATATAGTCTGACCTCACAGCGGATACATCACTCATTACATTACCTTGAAAAACACTACTTGTTACTCAAGCAATAACGGTGTGTATCATAAAAGTGGGGGAAACACAAGATAATTCTCGAAATTACGGCTTTAAGGAGGGCGATCGCGATTTTTCTTGATTTTGGACCGCCGCGCCGCGCCGCGCCGCGCCCGCGCGCGCTCACCGACGTGGCCGATGAAGACGACGTTGATGTGCTCCTTCTTCACGAGCGGCTCGTTGCTGATGTGCTTCTTCCTCGGCTTCGGCGGGGCGCGCACGCCCTCTCCCTGCGGCGCATCGCTCGTCTCCTCCTCCTCCTCGTCCTCCGGCGTGCTCGCCGGGCTCTCTTCAGCCTGCGCCTCCCACGAATCAGCTGCGCGGAGCAACAAGATAGATAGATAGATAGATAATAGGTTTATTGCAAAACTAGTATTAACAACGTTACAATTAAAACTAGAAAGGGCAGTTGTCGCCAACTACATGTATCCCCCGTGATCTAGTATGAATGAAATATCTCTGTAAGGACGTAGAAGGTAGGTAAAGTTAAATAAGTCGCAAAGACAAAGGTTTGTTACACAACTCATTTGCCTGAGATGTGCAAGTATGTTAAAATTGGTTGCCTTAGGGGTTTTAGTACGCGACACACCTTCTCCCCAAGATGTGTAAGTATACGAAGTTTGCTCGCGCTAGGTCAATTAAGGGCGAGTTATAGAGCGGAAGGGAAATATGATGAAGGTCAAGGTCAAGGTCAAGGTCAAATAAAGGTTGCAGTAACCTGGTTTCGGTACGCGACACACCTTCTCCCCAAGATGTGTAAGTATACCAAGTTTGGTCGCGCTAGGTCAATTAGGGGCCGAGTTATACAGCGGAAGGGAAATATGATCAAGGTCAAGGTCAAGGTCAAATAAAAGCCGCAGTGACGTGATTTTGGTACGCGACACACATTCTCCCCAAGATGTGTAAGTATACCAAGTTTGGTAGCGCTAGGTCAATTAGGGGCCGAGTTATACAGCGGAAATAAAATATGATCAAGGTCAAGGTCAAATACAGGTCGCAGTGGCCTGGTTTTGGTACGCGGCATACCTTCTTCCCAAGATGTGTAAGTATACCAAGTTTGGTAGCGCTAGGTCAATTAGGGGCCGAGTTATAGAGCGGAAGGGAAATATGATCAAGGTCAAATAAAGGTCGCAGTGGCCTGGTTTTGGTACGCGACATACCTTCTCCCCAAGATGTGTAAGGATACCAAGTTTGGTAGTGCTAGGTCAATTAGGGGCCGAGTTATAGAGCGGAAGGGAAATATGATCAAGGTCAAGGTGAAGGTCAAATAAAGGTCGTAGTGACCTGGTTTTGGTACGCTGCGCACCTTCTCCCCAAGATGTGTAAGTAGACGATGTTTAGTCACGCTAGGTCAATTAGGGGTCGAGTTATAGAGCGGAAGGGAAATGTCTGCGGCGGCGGCTGGAGAGACATGAAACCATAGTATCCCCGCCGACTTCGTCGCGGGGGATACAATAACTTTTGCAAACACGATATCATCAGGCAGTATAAAACTGAAATTGATATTTACAATAATATATGTCCCATGGTAAGACATAGATATCACTTAAAATATTGGTTCATAAAATTATATCACTACAACTAAAATCATCTTTAAGAATATATATACAATATTTAAAATAACGTGATCCTTAATCAAAAATAGTTACAATTAAAATGCGACACAACGATAGAATCAAACATATCACATAACCGAAAGTTGCCCAGTGAGTTATAAACAAAAACAACGCGAGAAGATCAGCGCGTGAGATTCGTCGTCTCGTCGCGCGACTTATCACGACTTATCTCGGGAAACACTAGCGATTTTTTCTAGGCGTTTAATTTTTTTTTTTAACTACTTGTGGACAATTACGCGTAGTCGCCTCCTCGGGACGCGCCAGTGATTTTTTTACTACGCGCGTTTTACTTCGAAGACTACACATGGACAATCATGTGAAGACATGCGCAGAGCAGTCGTTCGTGCAGACGTGGTTTTACGAAGATGCGCGGAAGATGCGGACAAAGTATAGATTATTTCGTGGAGAAAACTAAAGTGAATGGAAAAACATAACTCGGGCATGACAAATGTGATAAAGGATAACTGGTTTACGGAGTCCGACTGCCAAGCTTTGATGTCGATATTTAAAAAAATTTCCAACTTTAGAAATGTGCCAGTAGCTACATCAGAACGTGCACATGTATATGTAAACAATTATCTATGAATAACAGAACTGCTGTTTCATATTATTCAATTATAATCACATATATACAAGCCAAGGCAAGAAATGTACCTGCATCATCTTGACTGCTCACAGGAGAGTCTGCAAAATAGAGCATACAAGAACATTAACATATTACAAACTACTAACATAGGCTAATCTTATAAGATATGTGCACAACCCAATGCCTGATTCTATCACCTATTTAAATCTATCAGTTTATGACAGAAAAAAAACAGTCCAAAATATATCTGGATAAGTAATACAGTAATATCTGGATAAGTAAGTGTATGACATAATTATAACCGACTTCTCATCGATTATAAAAGTAAATTAATGCACCCGAGCACAAATCAGGCCTATTTTTCTCAAGAAATTAGATACAAGCAATATAAATTCCTACATTACGACCAGCTTCGTGCTCACCCTCTCTTCCAGCGCCTCCATCTGTTAGCGATGCTGCCGCAGGTGGTGACGATTCTCTCACTGTATTTGTCTCTCCTGTAACCAAATAAGCATTATTGCGCATATTGCAAGTGCTTTTGGAAGTGATGTGAAACAGTATCATCGGTGTATGTTATCGTGACTATGTTATCGGTTATCGAGTATTATAAGTTGTGGTACAAAAGTTTATCTATTGTTCTGTAAACTGGCTGCCATGACATGATACTACGACATGATACTCCATGCCTAACAAAACCGACAAATGCTGCTGTCCACCCTTCGCCTGTAACTTTTTTTAACTAAAAGATCGCTTGATGCCATAAATTGGTACAGCAGCCAAGAAAATGTAAATAATTTTGTTTATGCCGTGGCTACGCGTCCGGACATCCATCTCACACAGTGAGCTTGGGACAAGTACACACATGATTGCGCAATGGGACGCTCTGGCTGATGCCCTGTGTGTGTGTGTGTGTGTGTGTGTGTGAGAGAGAGGAGAGAGAGCGAGAGAAGAGAGAGAGAGAGAGAGAGAGAGAGAGAGAGAGAGAGAGAGAGAAGAGAGAGAGAGAGAGAGAGAGAGCGAGAGAAGAGAGAGAGAGAGAGAAGAAGAGAGAGAGAGAGAGAGAGAGAGAGAGAGAGAGAGAGAGAGAGAGAGAGAGAGAGAGAGAGAGAGAGAGAGAGAGAGAGAGAGAGAGGGAGAGAGAGAGAAGAGAGGAGAGAGAGAGAGAGAGAGAGAGGAGAGAGAAGAGAGAGAGAGAGAGAGAGAGAGAGAGAGAGAGAGAGAGAGAGAGAGAGAGAGAGAGAGAGAGAGAGAGAGAGAGAGAGAGAGAGAGAGAGATAAGAGAGAGAGAGAGATGAGAGAGAGAGAGAGAGAGAGAAGAGAGAGAGAGAGAGAGAGAGAAGAGAGAGAAGAAGAGAGAGAGAGAGAGAGAGAGAAGACAAGAGAGAGAGAGAGAGAGAGAGAGAGACGAGGAGAGAGAGAGAGAGAGAGAGAGAGAGAGAGAGAGAAAGGGAATGTGTGTGTGTATGCATGAGAGAGAGAGAGAGCGAGAGAGGACGGATGAAAGGATAGATGGCAGCAGAGCGTCTTGTTGCGCAATCATGCGTGTACGCGAGTCGCGCGATCACTGTGTGCGTTGTGCCTGGAGGCTAGGCGACCGGTTCCGGACGCGTAGCCTGGAGGCTAGGCGACCGGTTCCGGGTGCGTAGCCTGGAGGCTAGGCGACCGGTTCCGGACGCGTAGCCACTGCGTTTTGTTTAATCTGGTGGCACCAGGTCAGGTGCTATGTGGTGGAGCTAACATCTGTGGTCGAGATTAACATGTGCAGATTCTGCTGCAGATAATTTTCTTCTGAACTGGAAGTAATTATATGGGTTTGTAGTGAATAATTTTTGGGTTGAGATCTGCTGTCGTGTAACAGAGAGCACAATAACTGAATCTGAACTAAAGAAACCGCAAAAAAACGCATGCCCAGCTCACAGTCATTGCATCATGATCATGCAAATAATGAAATATAACCAGATCGTATGTTTATTGCAACAAGATAATTGATGCAATATCGAGATAAAATATCCCCGACTATTACGCTATGATTTTGCCACTTCAAATTACCTGAAGTATTTTCTGCATTCTGGACAATGTTGTTTTGAGGTTGGGCACTGCCAAATGAAGGCACGAATGGCGCAGCATCGGGGTTGAAACCAAAGCTCGAGCCGGAAAATGGCTTTGTGAGCTTTTCTACGGGATCGCCGTTTCCTCCCGGCTCGAGGTCTCCTCGGTCTTCCCAGTTGTTGACTTCATGCTTTTGTGTATCGGTAGGATCCATGGCAAACCGAATAAGATGTAAAACCAGCTGCGAATTTTACAACGCGATTTCACAAACGCTGGTCAATGATCCGACTATATCCGCGTGTAACGAGTCGACGTCACATGTTCTTGTGCATGCGTGTTCACAAAATTGCGCAACGTTCGTGTTGTTCGTAAAGACACGAACTTCAGCGAACTGTTAATAACAACATAAGTACATGATTAATTGTTACAATAATATTATATTAAACAAAGTATTTAATACCCATGTCAAATACTATTACTAAATGTAATAATAGTAATCACAGTAAAAATAAACATACCGTATTTCGGCTTTTCTCTGTTGACGCCAAAGTACGCAAAATCAAAAATGGCGTCGAAGGCTGCCGCCGCTTTACTTGATGAACTTATGGGACGAAATAGAAATCTTGCAAGTGATGAAAAATCCAAAGAACTGCGTTGGGATGACGCAGAGGTATCTTGACTATAATATTAATTAATAATACTTAGCAATTATTATGTATTCTGTTCCTAAAGACAATGTATACAGACGACCATAATACGAGTCGTGATGTGAATATTGAATATAAATCGCAGTCGCAGATTCTTACTCTGCCACTGTCACTGTGGCTCATAGTCATAGGGTCTATAGGCGCGTTCACACGGACGTTTTTGGCCCGAGCCTAATTAAGCCCGTGCCAGATTTGGCTCGAGCCGAGCGTTCACACGGACGTTTTTGGCCCGAGCCTAATTAAGCCCGTGCCAGATTTGGCTCGAGCCGAGCGTTCACACGGACGTTTTTGGCTCGAGCCTAATTAAGCCCGTGCCAGATTTGGTCCCATCGAAACGTCGGACCAGGCCCGAGCCAAATTTTAGCACCAGCTTTCGGCGAGGGGTAGAGCGGTAGAATCGGTTGAGCGGTAGATGCCGCGAGTGTCGAACGTGTACTTCGACAAAATAAAGTCCAAAACAGTATAAAAATTAGAAAAATTAGATTAGGATGCACGTTTTCAAGATTGATAATTAAACTAGGAACGTAAGTAAACACTCTAAATCGTAAACAATGCCATCTCGCGACATACTGCCAAAGTATCTGTGAGATATTTGTGCAATAAAATTTATTTGAATTTGAATTTGACAGACAGTATTCACTTGTGTACGTGTGAACGCGCCGACTCAAACCGGCCCGAGCCAAATCTAGCCCATTTGGCTCGAGCCAAACCATGACCGCGACTTATGTCCCCCAGGTTACTGCCGGAACGTACCCTGGTCACTATTTGATACGGTTAGGGTTAGGATTAGGGTTCGGATTAGTGTTAGGGTTAGGATTAGTGTTAGGATTAGGGTTAGGGAGTAGGTAGCTCTACTACTATAGCCCGCGTACATTGACTGCCGCAGTGTAATAGAACATCGTCAGCTCGATTTCGCTGCCGCGCAAACTTGTTACAACCTGTCCCCACGAAAAATGAATCGCAAAACGCAAAATGATCGGGCTTTTTAACACTAATTTATCTATATGGACATCTCACCTATCTTTTTGAACACTTTCCACAACTTTGCGAACGCGTGACATCACCGGTATTGTACGATAGATGCACCATAGTTGCCATGTGTTTTGCCTACATATCCGGTGATGTCACGCGTTCGCACCCCAGAATATTTCAAACGGGAATGACAGTAGTGCTGACTTTGAGTAATAAAAGGATAAATACATGGTGTAAAGTTGTTGAAAGTGTACAAAAAGATAGGTGAGATGTCCACGTCGATAAATAGGTGTTAAAAAGCCCGATCATTTTGCGTTTTCTGAGCCATTTTTCGTGGAACCAATCGGGGGACCAAGTGCAGAAGCGAAATCGAGCTGACAATGTTCTATAGCCCTGCGGCAGTTAATGAACGATAGGTGTTCAAAAAGATAGGTGAGATGTCCATATAGATAAATTAGTGTTAAAAAGCCCGATCATTTTGCGTTTTGCAATTCATTTTTCGTGGGGACAGGTTGTAACAAGTTTGCGCGGCAGCGAAATCGAGCTGACAATGTTCTATAGCCCTGCGGCAGTTAATGAACGCGGGCTATAGTACTAGAGCTACCTACTCCCTAACCCTAATCCTAACTCTAACCGTCACGGCCCGGCTTCAACGTATTCTGAAGTACGATGCACTGGAACGGAAATATTAAAAACTATATTATTTTTTATAATTATATACTGATAGTATATACAATTTTGTAAACAATGTTTTATTAGTTATCATACTCATAATATATATTTTAGATACGTTAGTCAAAACATCAGCTTTAGCTACATTCCTCTTTGAAATTTACAAATTGACCTTTTAAAATGATCAGAATTGGTTGCTTTCAACATAGCCTGGAGTTCGGCTAACTTCGTCATGACGTCATGACTGACAGCTGGCATCCCATGATACATTTGATCTTGGAGCCGAAGTTAGCCGAACGCTATGCGCATTGGGAATCTGTACGTCACAGGTCAACAGAAATGGCGCTCGAAATATTGCCGCTCGTCACTTCGAAATTTTGTAACAGGTTATAATAGTTTTTAATTTAGTGCGAAAGTTCAACAAGATCCGAATTATCTGCTTTAGCGTAGGTTTGCAGTATGAATTTAACTAATGTACTGTAGGCTGTAAATATTAAAAACTCACAAAATGATCATACATATGTACACATTTTTTACATCATTTTATCACAGGTTTGCAAGAGATACCTGTGTGGGTTTTGCCCTCATGAGCTGTTTGTAAACACAAGAGCTGATCTTGGTAAGTAGAACTGTAAATATGCCATGGAAGCATGAATTATGGATATCAGTTTAAATTTTAGTTTTGACTAATTAGCCATTTGGAGACATCAAATTATGCATATTTTTCAACTTCATTGTTACAAACAAATGCAGAAGTTATTTGTTAAACCTATTTAATCAATTCCATACATCTGAATGAATATATTCTAGGTCCATGTGATAAAATACATGATGAAGCCTTAAGAAAAGAGTAAGTAGAGCTTGATAATATAATCTTGCTATCTTAACATAATGTTTGCTATCATTTATTAGCCTCATAATTTAATTTCTATCCTTATTTATTTCTCCTAGTTGGGTAATATTTTAATTGTGTAATAATGTTTTATATAGAGTGTAAACGTGTGACAGTATTTTGGCATGTGTAGTATTTAGTACGAGGCTTACGTAAGGTTTACAATTACTACAAGATTCATGGTTTGTCTGGGAATTTTCTATATATAGGATGTGTTGTTATTACAGGTATCTGACATCGTCTCGATTCCAACGTATGGGATATGCAGAAGAGTTTCTGCGTTTCTTGCAGGGAATATTAAATGATGTCGAGAGACGCATTCGTCGAGGCGAAGCGAGGCTGTCATTTAATGCGGAGAAAACCAACGTAAGTTCCCATGCGTCGGATGATTTATACGATTGATCGTGTGTAGAAAGAAAAATCGACGTTTTTTTTGTTTTACGAAAAATCTGTTTCTAATATATTTTTTGCTTACAGTATTGCATCACAATAAACAATTTATAAAGCAAGGTAAATGTGCATAAAAAGACTTGTTTTTCGTCAGTTATAATAAGGCATTGAGGAACTGAATGTTGTATCTGAATAATACCTATTTGCCATTAGTTAATTTTGTACCATTCTTTGAATAGAAACAGTAATATAAATTTTAGATGATTGTATTATTCTACTTTATTACAGCCTAATAATGCAATGCCAGCCAAATATGAAGAAAAAATTGGCATGCTATCTGAGAAGGTTAATGGATTACTTCAACAGGTATATTTTCAGTAAAAACATCTGTCAGTGTGTCAGTTTTTGTAGAAAAGTTTCCTTTTTAAAATGATACCATATTTACAGACACTAAAATGAGCTGATAAATTTTTTTAAATCTTATCCTATTTTCAATGTTTGTCCAAATTTAGTTTTGAAAAGTTGTGGATAATTGTGAAGTCTCTAACAATCTCTGCAAACTTAATTGAAAACACATCAACGAGTCGAAAGCAATGTGGTGTGAAATGCAATTATTGTTGCAGGCAGAACAACTGGGCTTAGAAGGCAAAGTTGAGGAGGCACAGGGAGTAATGAAGCTCTGTGAACAGTTAAAAGATGAGAGAGAAAGCTTGAGAATGGTAAGGCTATCGAAGGAGCTTGGGGTAGGAAGATGTCTAATAGTAATTTAGCGAGTAATGGCATCCCTAGCAAGTTAAAATCTGTGGAGAGTCGAGAATATTAATTATATATGGCAGAGAGTGCATTCAGTGATCTGCACACATAAGTAAGGCCTTTGTACGGTGGACTGACTAACCGCAGCCTCTCTTGCATCCACGCAGACGGCAGAGATAGCGACATCGCAGGAGAAGCAGATGGAAGTGTGCAAGATCTGCGGTGCCTTTCTAATCGTCGGCGACGCACAATCTCGCATCGATGACCATCTAATGGGCAAGCAGCACGTCGGATACGCCAGGATCCGCGCCACAGTGGAAGAAATGATCGTAAGCGAACGAATTCACTAATAATAGTAATAATAATAATATGCGAGCAGTTGACAACTCTAGGCTTACAAGGTGACACGCACCAGACATGCCGGATGTGCTTTGTATGTGTTTTGTCTCGGATATGTTGTATTCATTGCACGTCGATGCAAGGTCCTACATGGTTGTTTCTCGCTCCCCGAAGTTGAATTTTCCGTTTTTTGGCCGTTGCTGCGACGTGTGCTCTCGAACTTGCAGAGAAAGAGAAACGCGCCGGACGAGGAACGCGAGACGCGCAGACACCAGAGGGATGTCGAGCGACAGCAGCAAGACGAGGAGCGGAAGAAGCAGAGAGACGAGCGAGACAAGGAGCTGGAGAAGGAGCGGGAGGAGCAGAAGAAGCAGAGAGACGAGGAGCGATCGCGAGAGAGGAAGCGATCTGACAGCAGGTCCCGTGGCAGGTGACGCTCATAGACAACTCATTCTCTCGTGACAGGATCGCCACCGATCTGTTAAAAACCATTTTTTAGATGTTGAATTTCAGAAATTAGCGTCAATCTTTGTTTTAGTGATTGTATTCGGTGTTGCATCTCGGTTAGTATTATATATTTTGTAGTCTCCAGGATGAACATATCCTACATATACTACACCCATCCACCCAATCCACCTCACTACATCCAACCACCCACACAGGTAAGCCAATTCACCCACCTACCCACCCACCCCACTACACACCCAGCCACCCCACTACACCCATCTACCCCACTATACCCACCCACCCCACCCACACAACTAAACCCATCCACCCCACTACACCCATTTACCCACCACACCCACCCAACCAGCCACCCCACTACACACCCAGCCACCCCACTATACCCACCCACCCCACCTACACAACTAAACCCATCCACCCCACTACACCCATTTACCCACCACACCCACCCAACCAGCCACCCCACTACACACCCAGCCACCCCACTATACCCACCCACCCCACCCACACAACTAAACCCATCCACCCCACTACACCCATTTACCCACCACACCCACCCAACCAGCCACCCCACTGTACCCAGCCACCCCACCACAACTGAATTTGCATCTTGTTTTCGTCCGTCTAGGAGGGGGCGTTCGCGCAGCAGGAGTCGCGAGCAGCGCGGTGGAGGCGGGCGCGACCACCGGCGCCGCCGCTCGCGGTCGGGCGAGCACGCACGCCGCGCCGCCGCGCGCAACGGCCGCAAGTCCGGCGGAAGGTCGCGTTCGAGGTCGCACGGACGCGGCGACGACGACACGGACCGCTCGCGCTCGCGGGAGAAGGCTGACGGCGAGGGAGGCGGCGGCGGCGGCGGCGAGGAGACGACGCGGGGTCGGGATGCGCCGCAGACGGACGGCGGCGAGGGGGCGCCGGCGGCGGAGAAATCCGACGGGGACGAAGGCGGAGAGCCGTCGAAAGAGCGGGAGAAGTCGAAGTCGAAGTCGAAGGAGGCTTACAGGGAGCGCGAGCGATCGAGGTCGCGCGAGCAACGGCGCCGGTCATCGCGGGAGCGATCCCGCCGAAGTTCAGTGTCGCGGGACCGCCGGCGCAGGTCAAGGTCGCGCGATCGGCGGCGGAGGTCGTCAAAGTCGCACGATCGCCGGAGGTCAAGGTCGCGCGACCGGCAGGATCGGTCACGCCATCGCCGCGACGGCTCGAAGTCACGCGCGCGGAAGCATCGGTCGTCGTCGCGGGAACGGAGGTCGCGTCACAGGTCGCGCAGCCGCTCGCACTCGCGCGACAGACGACATTCCGGACAGAGGAACGAAGACAAGCGGTACGTTGATTGCTGGCCAGTCTTTTACTTCAGTGTACGCAGTCCTATACAGCCCTACTATGAACATCACACTTTCGTTAGTGAGAGTGAACGAATAATACTCTTGTATTATAGGAGTAATATATTACTTACTAATTACTAGTGATGTCACGATCATCGATTATACTCGATCATCGGTTGAACAGTGGCTCGAATCAAGCGCTTAGTGATGTCACGATCATCGATTATACTCGATCATCGGTTGAACAGTGGCTCGAATCAAGCGCTTGATTATCAAAATCCATAATTGATTTCATCGGAAAAAAAGAAAAAAATTGAAATAAATGTAAAACTTGAACAATAAAACTTGGAAAAGGGACGAGAATCAGAGATATCATCGCTATTTTAGTTCGGGAATCACCCGACATTCGCCGTAGTTACTTCCTGTTGAGGGGCTAAAGCCTAGGAAACACTAGGGATTTTATACGCTGGCTAAACAAGCACATACATGCACACACGTACATGCACACGACGTTACGCAAACGCAGGCATTCAACACCCCGAGTAACCGATTGTAACCGATCATCGGTTACTTGGGTCCAACCGATTGACATCACTACTAATTACTATATTATTATTGTAAATGTATTACCATTTAGTTAATATTAGTGGTAATAGGATGAAAGTAACTGCACTATAATAACTATGATCACTAGTGTATGCTTTTAATGTGTGTGTTTAATTATGTGAGTAATTAATGAGATGTAATTGTATTAATGTTCTTGTATCTTTTAGATCAAGAAGTCAGTCTCAGGATAAAGAGAAACGGGAGCCAGAGAAACGCGCAGAGTCAGAGAAGAGAGAGAGCAAAGAGAGAGATGAAGCTTTAGGCATCAAAGATGCAGATAATAGTAATGGTATGTCAAGTTATCTATGCAAAGACTGCTCTAGAGTTGTTGCAACACTGGCCCATGCAGATTTTAGGGACCATTATTTTCAATGAGCTATAGCCCTGCACTAAATGTAATAAGGTTTGTTATTAAATAGCATCTAGTTCTTGCCTACTAATAAAATGGTAAATTATAGAGCCATCGCAACCATAGGTGGTGGGATGGAACCAAATCTGTGACTGTGAATAATTCACGTGTGGCAAACGTTGGTTAAACTTTAACGTAATACCAGAAGTTCATGCTGCTAGTTTGTCCTTGCATTTCATGAGACATTTTTATTAGACTATGTATGTACTAAAACGACTACTGGACTGCGTGAACTTTCATACCAAAAATCCACAGATCATCAGGCGAAAGAAGACCTCCAAAACTCTGTGTCAATGGAGACAACACCAGAGCAGGCGCACACAGACAGTGGTGCCGGTGATTGCTCCACGATGACAGACTCTCCACAGATGCAGGCTCTCCTCCAATAGGAAGGTGACATAATGTTTGTGGCAGGTAGGTGCAAGTTGAGCGGTTTACTGGGAGTACTAGAGTTACTATTTTATACCCGTCGGGAGAAAGGGTCACATAGCTTTGACCGACCCACGAACATGAAATCCTTTCCTACTATGAAATAGAGGTTATAAATTCACGTCTGTCATTGTGTTCAGGCTCTGCGGTTGCTTCAGCAGCACTATTTCAGGTTCACTGGTTTTCTGGTGTGGGTACGTCGATAAAACAGCTACATCTCACTCAATGTGTTATACGTATGGGGTACTTACACAAGATTTGCCCACGCAGGGCTTTCTGTTCAAAGGTCTTATCTCATGTATGTGATATGATACAATAATCTGTGCAAATTATTAGCACCTACGAGCTTTGGTTCTGGCTGGGTAGAAAATCAGTACAGTGCTCGCTGAATGCATATTTTTACGGGTTTCCTGTGTTCGTTGGCTGGTGTCTGTTACGTAACTGCATATAGGGGGATTGTTTCGTTTGTAAGTACTCCAAATATCTAAGTGAAAGTCGTGTATGTTCAGAGCTTTGGCGCTCTCGGCGTTGCCTCTCTCCGTGTTGCTAACGTGACGTATTCCAGGTGCAACAGTGTAAGTAGCACTTAAGCATGTCGGTTGGTAAGAGGAGAGGACAGAATGATCAGCATCTTTTCAAACTGCACAGCGGAAAAGCAGGGCTTGCGTCTCCGTTTGCGAACTCCACTGTAGGATTGCATTTGTGGAGGTACATGTGACCGCGAAATGAACCGAATGCGTAGAATACCCAAACAGCTTCTCGAACGGAAAACTGGAAATGCTTGTTAACTAATCCGCAAATACCTGTCCAATGTAGATGTGCTGTAATGATAAATTCAGGCGGCTGTCTTTGTCCCCCATTCAGTTGCACGTCAGTTTTTCTGAGTTGGACAAATGTGCTCTTTCTTAATGCCGAGTTGGAGCGGTGCTTGTAAAATATGAGGTTACCCTTTCGGACTACCCTTCTTTACCGTAAATTTGTGTCAGAAGTGTTGAGAAAAAGTGCTGAGGAATATTGCACATGTTTATAACCGTTTCTCTCGTTCATTGAAATCAGTGCGAACTGGCGGAACATCAGTCGTAACGGCACGGAGGTCACCTTGGGCACAATGTCGTAGCGGAAGATAGTGAGACGAATAGAACGTGAACAGGTATCATGCTCGGTAGTGCTAAACAAAAAGGGGGCAGCAGGCGGGCTAGCGAAGACGAAGGTACAAATACCAGGAAAGGTATGCAGTCATTTATTTGGTGGCCCGCGCCTTGGTGTCGAGATCGGGGCATCCGAGACAGCGCCACCTGGAGGATTTGGAAGTGCATGCGACGAAGGTATCTGTCAGGAATGCAGTGCTTGTGTTCCAGTAAAAACCGAAATGGCCGCTACGATGAACTTGCTGCCCTCGGCGTCGTCAGGAAGGGAGAGCGTGGTCAGGCTGTGTGCAGGTATATAAACGCCCTCAGGATATGGAGCTGTTTTTGCTCATGGGAGCGGGTGTTGCCTGCGGTTGGGCATGGTGGAGATTCCGGCATGGCAGTAGTGTGAGCTCACAGACATCTTGTCAACTTTTCTCATCACTTTCAGGATCGGCAAAGGTTACACAGAGGTACTTCTGAAATGTCTGTTACAGTTTCAGCCAGTCCAGTACGAAGACTGCCGCAGATAGTCTGAGCAAAGCTCCAGCGACATCACATTTTCAGAGGTGGGCCAAGCAGTGTTATGCTAGTAGACGATGGTGGCCCATGTGTGGTGGATTCCGAGCACATCTTGTGTGATAGCTATCTAGCACCCACAAGTGGCTCGGTAATTTTGGCCCCACCCGACACCACCATGGTCTACAGGTAGCATAATGTTCCTCATTTGTTGTCGAGACCAGCGTTTAAAGGACGCACTTCTTTGCTATTTATTTTACAGTTGTTTCTCGAAAGTTGATGACTTGGCTGACCACGTCGTTTCAAGGGGTATTGGATGCTAGAACTGAGAAGACAGCGTCGTTTATTACCGGACAGTACCAAAGGATTGCCTGTGGCTCGAATGCTGTGGCTTCAGCAGAGATAAACAAGGTGACCCTCCTCTTCTCCCCCTGATGAGCGGACTGGGTAGTCACGAGTTGATGTCTGTAAATTTTGGACTTGTATAATAGATGTTGCTGGAGCTGACGGCACGTATCAAACGCCCAAGAGGCAACTTTAAACTTTTTACACTTACAGTGAGAGCATAATATGATTCAAATAGACTGATGAGCTAGGAGCCAAAGTGAAATGTTACTTTTTTTAAGTATGTTTGCATTGGTGTGCATCTAGTAAATACATACATTTAGCATTATGGAATGTAAAGCCCTAATCATGTCAAATAGAAGGTTATGAAACGGCACTGGGAAGAAAGTATAAACACGTTTCTGATGTTGCTGAGAAACCACATCTTGGGTGGTAACGTGATGCCAGAAGAATGGAAATGGAACGACGGACTTATGTTTCTTGATAAATAAGTGTGCAGCCAACGTTCGAGTTTGTTTCAAGCACAGCATCTGTGATCACAAGAACGAGAAAAAACTGCGTTCTCGTCGGATATCCGTTTTGGCAGCCAGTTCTGCTGGTCTTGCGATATTGAATTGGTCGATGGATAAAATCTGCTTGTCAGTGCTTGCCGCGGGTCATTATTAATTATTAGTATTAATGAGCTGAAGTGATAGGTGACCCAAGTCAGTAAGGAGTTCTGCACCTGATTATCACTAGTTTGTGTGACTGTCATCGGGATCATTAAAACCGGAAATAAACATCCCCTATTAGATTTCAAACTAGAAACAGTCGTATCGTTATCGTAAACGGGCCGAGTTGTAAAAGTGTTTGAGATTTCCGGTGTGAAGTTTTCTCTTCTTTTTTTTAAATATTTGCGTAGATCGTCAATGATAGACTGACAACAGCTATGCTTAAGATTTTAGTCACTCACTTCAAATATGTGAAGGTTGATTTGCACTGTAGTATTTTCTAGCTAGCCGAACGGTATTTATTAGTTAAGTTAGACATGATGTTACTCATAGCTCGTGTATAGAAAGAAAATTGAAGAACGTATGATCAGATTGCCATTGTGACCTTGTAACAAGCGGTGTAGTGCACAGTAGTAGTAAACATTGTTGCGATACAAATCCTAAAAGTTAGTCCTAACTAAAACCCATTTGGATTTCCCTCCCCCCCCCCCGAGTTTTAACGTCGTGGATGCGCGATGCAACAAGATATGTAGTTGTCACACGCGATCAACAATCTTTGTGTTGTGTTTTCAGCAGTTAATCTTCGTTGCAATTTTCACACGTTGATGCACACAAGTCGTGAACAATTGAGAGCACTAAGCTTGAAATCAATCAGGAATATCAAGGTATGCCTTCAGGTAAATGCTCAATAAGATTTCACATGTGCGTAATGCAAGGAGTGTTTGCCGTTAAATACGAAGGGTCTACTGAAGGTTGAGCAAAATATAGCAAGAGCAGCACTGGCTGTCCCATGCGTGATCATTTGAGGAAGATCCTGGATTCAATCAGGTATGACACTAGTGCAGGTGTTGTGTAGAATAAGTTGGATCTACGCAGTGTGTGGTGTACTGAATTAGGGCGTCTACGCAGAATGCTACTTGCTTTTGACGATGGCATGGCAGAGATACGTGATGTTCAGAAGGTATATGCCCCCATATTTTCTGTTGTTTCCACGAAGTTTTACATTAGTATTCTTTTTTTGGTCGTTTTTATGAGTATGTCATGATCGTTCAGTTTAATATTGTGGCTTGGTTGTTTTGGACCGTTGGGTGCCATGTGTTGTGTCCTTACGCTTTGTAATTAATTGGTTTTTGTTGAGTAATTATTGTCTCTCATATCAGAAGAAACCACCAGCCAAAAATTGACCGTCGTTGTATTTGGCTTTGAATAAAATGTGCTTTGCAATTCATCACTTGCACTAGTGCACGTGGGAATTCTAGTTCTTTTTGATTGAAAGTTACTTAAAACCAGTTCCTACATTATTTACATCAGACCCTTACAAAGTTTGGAAGGTGTCTGTATTTGATTGTTTGCATTAAATCGTTTTTAAAATACTGTTTAGTTATAATAACTTGATCTTAAAGGCAACCTATACTGTTCAGATCTGGATATATTGAAAATAAATGCTTCTCTCTTACTGCAAATCATTGCATTGTGAGGTTGTTTGTATGCTGTATCTTCAAATGTCAAACCATTGCCGAGTATCAATTCTGCTCAACCACCACCACGACTATATTTGTTCAGCAGCAATTAATAGCGATTAAAACTCAGAGTGCACGGTATAGTAGTTAAAATATTGCGATAAAATCTACAGAATATGATACACATGCATATCACAAATAACGTGATTTAAGGGTACTTAACCTTGTTGAATTAAGTTTAGATTTTTTAATTTTAGGGAAAAATTATACTTAACAGTTGCATGACATTCCAAAAAACTCTGAGTCAAAATAACAAA
Organism: Priapulus caudatus; assembly: GCF_000485595.1. NCBI lineage: Eukaryota > Metazoa > Priapulida > Priapulimorpha > Priapulimorphida > Priapulidae > Priapulus > Priapulus caudatus. Next base: position 535,792 of record NW_014577194.1, on the reverse strand, counting down.
CCTTTAGGCAGCTAACCAGGGAATCGATGAAAGAATGCCAAAATAGAATAAACAATTTCGTTAAGAATGGTTAGATAAAATCAAAAAATGTAACTTTATTAAGATACATGGTCATCGATCTACCACAAATGGCAACAGATCTGTGTATACAAGTAGTCACGATAAGAGCTGTACAATCTGTCTGGCTCGGTCCAACTGTTCATCTGTCCACTTACTTTCTTCTGAAAGAACAAAAAAAACATACTTAGCATTGAACAAAACAGTAAAAAACAGCAATGTTACTCGTACTCCCCTGAAACATGCTCGGCGACATTTAATTTATGATAAACTAGCACACAGATAAGCAGTGGTGCTGCTGCCTTACTACCATCTCTTTCGTGCTGACATGCTGATCTAAAGACCGTTTATATAGTTATAGTTATGCTGTTTTTTTACATAGTTATAGAGGAGCTGGTTAATTCTGCGTAACCACCAGCATAGTCTATCCCGTCTCCCTGTTCGCAATGTTGCGTGATAGGGCAATATCATTACATGATGGCCTACCTTTTTTCACACCTACAGCTTCGTTCTCCCCGGTTGTCTCCGGTTCCTGGTCCAGTGAGCGTAGCATAGTCTCAGCCTCCTCTGCGGTCCTGGACCTTGCCTGACCTTTTAAGTCTTCCAGGTATTCCAGCAGTAGAGCAAAGTCGCTTCCCGACAGCTATTGGTTGAGAACAATCACATTTCCTCTCAATTTCAACCTTGTTCACAGCAGACTGCAGCTGTCTGCCATGACAGAAGCTGTTCATTACATGCATAACTTAAATTTTTTTTAACTTATATACACCTACTCGTACCTAGTTAGTTTTACTTGCTTTCGGTGTTCATTATATTATCAGAAACTAATTATATATGTGTGCAACCTCCGTAAAGTTGCGTGGTGCTTCACATAGTTATACCTTATCGACATCATACATGTGCTGTAGCAACCAGATCTGTCGAACTTTGCAGAACTTCCACTTTGCCTTGTCTGAGGTGAATGACTTCAAGTACTCTATGGCTAGTGGTTCACCTTGACCTGTAATGCATTAGTGATGAAAAGAGCATTTTCAAGTAAGCTGATCAAGATCTCTGAAGGAATCATTCTGATAAATTCTGATCATTCTGGGTAATTAAAAGCATGTTACTGCTCAGCTATTTCATTGTATCTAAATATCGCAAATTGTTTTCTTAACCTATTAGTTTTGGTGTTAAAAAAACATTCACGAAAATCTGTTTGTAATTGGTATGCCAGTACTACCTTCTTTAGCCTTTTCCTTTTCCTTTTCTTCCGCTTTCAGTTGTTTCTTCAGTTTTCGTTTTTGCCTTTTCTTTTCTCTTATCTTCTCTTTCTCCAACTCCTCCTCTTCCTGTGCAGTTTTCTCCTTATTTCCATTAACTGATGAGATTTTATCTGAAGGTGTATTAAGTTTGGCATCTTTGGAAAGACTGCTGTTTTTTTTTATTGCTTTCTTCAGATGTTTCTTATTTGAGTCTTTCTGTGGCAAAGTTGCACCGACTGAATCACCAGCTGTTCCTCCTTCTTGTACTTCCCTCTTATGTCTATCCTTCTTGCTGTGATGTTTTCCCTTACTAGATGCAGCTTCGGATTTCTCAGGGATAGTATCACCTGATGCAACTTCTAATGAAACTAAAGTGCTGTGTTCTTTCTTATGCTTCTTTGACTGCTTTATAAGTTTGTCTCCTGTAACAGTCCCTTCTACAACACTGTTTCCCTTCTTTGACTTCTTCGCATGCCTGTGACGTTCCTCTGTGGTTTCACCTCCATCGCCTGTATTGCTAACATTGGTAGACTGCTCACAAAGTTGTCTCTTCCCAGAAGTTGGCGAGTTTTCCCCTTCTCTGTGCTTTCTCTTCTGCGACCTTTTTGCCTCCTTTGGGGAAACCGATTCTTCTTCCATGTTAGATGTATGCTGATCGCAGTAAAATCACACCAGCTCCCTTCTAAAAAAAAATCATATAGATATGCCATACATGTCAACGCTATTCACTTTCCATAACACAAAATCAATACAGTGACTGGTACATATGACATATAAATACAGCTGCATGAAGTTGATATTTTGTTACTTGTATTGATAAATATATGATTTAAGTATGCTAATTTAAACGTCAATACAAAACACTTCAACAATTCAGAGGAAATTTATTTTTTTAAATGTCATCTTTTTTTAGAAATTGGTGGGTTTTTACAATCAACAATAAATAACATGCTTAAAAACAACTGTCACAAGAATACAAAACTGTAAATTATCATAGACAAGAACAGTACTCTATAAAACACTACCAGGGTGATATTCGTTAGAATGGAGTCACAACTTAAAGGCATACTAGGCCCATTGATTATGCAATGTTGACGAATGCTAGAGTAACTGGCACCGTGTGTAGTTAATAAGTACATTACCTTATAGCCAAACGCGTATTAGTTTGTCCAATATCACTGCTGGTTAAATTATAAGCAAGACTTGAAATCGGTTGTTGATATTCATTTACGTGCCGTAAATGTCATCCAGGAGTCGAGCGATAAGTCACCGATGACGTAAACATTTGTGCGGCCCGTATGTTTTGGACGCCAGATGAAATAGAGGTGTCAGTTGTGTAACCACAGCCACGGACTAAACATGGAAATGGAGAAAAACACACTTACTAATCACGGACGCACATGGACAGCCCTGACAAAAAGTTCCTTATCACGAGCATCCGTGTTTACGAAATCACTGATGATAGCATTGCGTACGGCCGATCATGCGTGCGAAAATGTCCGGTGCACTATAAATCTGTATCACACCCACTTCGCTGGCAGCGATTTGAAAGTGAACTGACTGTAAACTGTAAACATTTCTTGGACTGCAGATTTCAATTAGACATTTCTTAGTAACCAGCAGTGATATTGGACAAACTAATACGCGTTTGGCTATAAGGTAATGTACTTATGAACTACACAAGGTACCCGTTACTCTAGCAATCGTCAACATTGCATAATCAATGGGCCTAGTATGCCTTTAAGGAACATTAGACATAATGAAGAAGAGAGAGCCTTCCCTTTGGCATAACTAAATATGCCTTGTAACTATCGTGCAAGAATCGATGATGGAATGCATTCACTTTTCTGTTTTATAGTTAAATTCCAACAGTAAATTTAATTGAGCCTGAACATGCTTAACTGAAGCTCAAGTATGTAACACTGAAACTTGTATAATATCTAAGTTTAGTTGTGACTTCGTCCCAAATAGCACCTCAATGGTTCCTTGCTCTGAAAGTATTTTTACAATTGGACCCTATGGGATGCCATGTGCACTGGACAGTGTGCACTACATCAGTATATTATAATTTATTTATTAGCAAGATTGCTTATTTCTAAATAAACTGCCTACAATTTTACAGACAGATAAAATCACAAGTATCATATTTATATTGCAACCACATAACGTAGCATCCCACAAATTTAGAGATACCACGATAAGATAACGACCTTGCATACTTACAAAATCACTATAATTACACAAGCGATACATATATATCAGGAGTAGATAATAGGGAAGGAGTGTGACATCAATAAACAAGGGAAATTCGTCATTTACTAGCCTTAAAATACCTACGATTTACTACGCGTAACGCAACCAACTTGAGCACAAATCGTACACAGTACATTCGCCTAGCATCGTGCGAAATCGTTTTCTCGTATACACCCGCAATCCGGAGATATAGACTAAAACGTACGACACGATTTTCCATTCTCTAGCCAGCAAAATCGATGCGTTCAGAGACGAATTTGAAACAAAAGGCAGCTACTAACGCGCTATTGCTAACTCGGAGGGCAATGTGGCTCGCTGGGAGATTAGGCATCAACGCAACACTCGGCGAGATAACCTTTGACCCGGTACACAGCTACATACCGGCATGCCGGCATACAGCTGGCATGCCCCATACCACACACGCACGCCAACCGCAAAAACACACTCCTTCCCTATTATCTACTCCTGATATATATGCCGCTATATTGCACACAACAACGTAGAAAAATAAGTGGATGTGCAGCAAATTTAAACGACACCACAGTTACATCTACAACGCAGTGCAATTACGTGATCATACACCTCATGGGAACTTCAACTTCTCTTTCGCATCGAGCAGAAAGTTGCAGTCGTCGATAAAGAAACTGTAAAGCAGGAACGGCAGTGGAGCCGTGCCGAGATGCCACAGCGAGTGGGCGTCGAACGTCCACAACAACGGTGGGAAATCACCCAGCTCTAAGATCAGCAGCAGGTTCACCAACACGACGGTCAGCGCCACCTTGTACGCGTGCGGCAGCGTCTTCCGCTTGAACAGAAACCACACGAGCCAGCCGACCGAGTTCACCATGCCGACGGCGATGTTTGCCCGCATGTTGTAACCGTAGTCGAACTTGATGAACGCGAGATAGTGCACGTGGTAGACGAAGAAGAGGAGGATCGCGACGCCGGGCACCGCGGGCTTCCACCACCGGTCCGTGCCGAGCACGCGCACGCACAGCCCGAAGAACGAGTACAGCACGCCCAAGACGGCGCAGAAGTAGTCGAGCATCTCGGTGAGGCGGTAGTCGCGCGTGTGGAACACCGTCGACCACGCCCACGCGTTGACGGCGAACGCCGCGTAGCCCGACCAGACGCTGAACATGGGCGCGGCGGCTCGCACGCGCCGCCGGAACTCGACGTACATGCCGAGGTGCGTGAGCAGGTTGAGCGCCGAGAAGATGGCCGACGCCGGCTCCTGCATGCCGAGCCACTTCGTGAACGGCCACTTGCCGTAGAACTGCGGCACCCCGTAGCCGCCGTCGCGGAACGCCGCCACCGTCGTCCACATGCACGCGTAGCGGCACTCGTCGTCGCAGTCCCACGCCGTCGCGCGGTCGAAGAAGCCCTGTTGATCGCGGAAGCGCTCCAGCGCCGCCGTGCCATTGCAGACGCCGCCGACGCACGCGCGCACGCAGCGGAAGAAGACGGGCGAGCCGTCGCCGTCCGACGCCGACGTGCAGCAAGCGAGCGCGAGCAGCAGGACGGCCGCGCACGCAACGCGACGATTCATCACCAGCGCGGGGTTTCACGTGAAATTATTCAAAATCTCTGTGGACCAAAACAACTTGCCTTTCTTAGGTGTACCTAGGTGACAGCTTCCACCCTGATGAACTTGAGCCAATTGGATCCTTTGTGACCTGTCCAGGAAAAACCAGTTAGTTATAACGGGTAGACATCGTGCAATTCTATAACATATAGCATATCTAAGTCTAAATCGACATGTGTAGCACTTCACCACAGGTGCCTATGGCAGAGTTAAGAGCCACATAGGTAGAGCTAATCTGAGTGACAGAGTCAATGTAAATACAGCATTGATCACATTAAGAATGGCTAATTTATCTACAGTTGCTCTGGGTTTCATGTTTTCTGTTGTGAAATCTAATATTTGCTAAGCATGGAAGTCTTGTTCTCAGTGACATGTATTTTCTAATACCATGGCTACTGGTATCCCCAACCCGCTGTAAATTGATGTAACAAATCGTTCCTAGTGATTTTCCATGTGACTTTAGAAGAATGCACCCTCATTAAATAAATAAATAATAAAGTCAAACAGGTCAGAAGTTCAAGTAAAGGGAGAACACAGAGTGTGTATCACTCTATATCACTGTGTATTTGTGCATACACAATGGCGTGCGCGCCACAGGCACTTCAAAGCGTTTCAACTGTAAACACACGCCGCCGCCATTGCGCGCACACTGACACATAAATATATAGCAGGTGAGAAAGCGCGACTGCGCACGGATGTTAACGAACTTTCGCCGCCTTTAACCATGGGCGAAAGTTTGTTAACATCCGTGCGCAGTGCTAGCGAACGCGAGAATTTCGTCAGTCTTTGTGTGATTTCGCGTGAAACAGCTCGGTTACGAACAGAGACATTATGTTTTTATAACAAGTGAACACTGTACTTGAAGGAGAAACAAACATGGAAGCTGTTGGATGTGTATTTGTGTTGAAATCGTGAGAAATGCAGCGAGCGTCGAGCGAATTTTTGGGATCGCGCTTTCTCACCTGCTATATATTTATGTGTCAGTGTGCGCGCAGTGGCGGCGGCGTGTGTTTACAGTTGAAACGCTTCAAGTGCCTGTGGTGCGCGCTATGTGTTGCAGCGGTGTATTGGACGGAGTTGAAGTGAAGTTATTATATTAGGTCAAATCAAACATTAAGACTATTACTGGTACTGGTACTGGTAGGTCTAGTAGTAGTAGTACTGACAAGTTGTATTTATTAACCATCATTTTATTATTGAAACGGTCCAATTGCCTGTGGAGCGGAGGGCTATAGCCTATACTAGTTCTAGAGCTACTGAATACTGACACTGTTAGTGTTAGTATTTACTTGTTACTGTAGTGTTACTGTTAGTGTTAGTGTTACTGTTAGTGTTATGCACACACGGAGAAGTACTAGCTCCACCTATCCACCACTCCGCTCAACCACAGGAAAATGTATACTCTCTTCCAACGGTCCTATCATATGTACTAATAACAAGGACCTACAACATAACAATAACTATAATATAAATCATGTATAATAACACACACCTAACACGGGATGTATGCGCCCATATTTAAATTGATATAGCGGCGGCGCTGCCGAGGTGGCACCCTGCATTTTTCCGAGGAGGGGTGGGCGGACGTACCCCCCACCATTTCATAGGAACGTGCGTATGTATTTATTTAGTAGTATGTTTTTATTAGCCTAGGAATTTGTTTTATTGTAGTTTGTAGCATATTTGCCTGTATGATCTACGATTATCTGTGCAATAAACTTTATTTTAATTTTAATTTTAATTTTAATTTGTATGTAGTACACGTGCTATAATATATATATATATATCACCATGAGTGAATAAAAACTCTAAAATATATTTATCCATTCACCCACCACTATAAATTTTTCACGACTGGCCCGCCTACTACACTGCAGGTTTGCGCATGCCCAGTATCTGTAAACTAAAACGAAGGTTTGTAGAAATTGTGCACGTCGGCGACTTGTCGCCCAAAGAAAATGACGTAGGGCAAATGTTAAGCATTTAATCTGGAGTGTGGCATGCCTACAGAAGGTGCGCATAGAAAATTGCCCACTTGTACTTCAATGTGGTGGCACTGCTCTGCAGAAGGGCCTTGCTATACCGATGTACAGAAATAGGGCGCGGACACGTCGGCGACCTCTTGCCCAACACAATCTGGCCAGTACACAATCTGGCTAAGTTCGTTTGTTAGCGCATGCGCAATATCTCACAAGAGGAGTTATATTTTGTAATGAATATGCATTTAAAATGGTTAGAAGGTACCTCTGCATGGATTTCCCTAATATAATAATTTCCCTAATATAATAAACCTTTATCAGTAGACCTGTGTTTATAATTAGGAGAGCGCCTTAGCATGTAGGGTACAAAACACCTATATGTATGCCCTCGCGTCCTTCCCCTGTCCCTCGCTCAGCCTCCTTCTTCTACCGCCCTCAGCTATCTTCCTGGAGCCTTTCCTCAGTCGCCCATCCCCTCTCTCCTTCAGCAAGCTATATCATAAAGGTTGGAACTGCACGCCTAACACGGTGCGCGCATGCGCAATATCTTCCGAGAGAAATATTATTTTGCAAAGATTATGTATTTAAAATGAAGAGGAGTTATCCTAGCATAGATCTATGTGATAACATTCTATTTGTAGGCATCATTTAAGAAATAAGAGGAAGACCTTGCATGTAAGGTTCCGGCTGCGTATACCAGCCAGTACACAATCTCACTACGTTAGTGTGTTAGCACATGCGCAATATCTCACCAGAGGAGCTATATTTTGTGATGAATATGCATTTAACATGGTTAGAGGATATCTCAGCATAGATTTCCATAATAAACGTTTATCAGTAGACCTGTGTTTATAATTATGAGAGCGCCCTAGCATGTAGGGTAATACAAAACACCTACTTTATGCCCTTGCGTCCTTCCCCTTGTCTCCCCTGTCTTTCGCTCAGCCTCCTTCTTCTTCTACCGCCCCACCTATCTTCCCTGCCGCATTTCCTTAGTCTCCCATCCCCTCACCCCTCAGCAAGCTATATTATAAAGTTTGGCTCAGACGGCACTGCACGCCTAACACGGTGCGCGCGCATGCGAAATATCTCCCGAGAGAACTCGTATTTTGCAAAGATTTTGCATTTAAAATGAAGAGGAGTTATCCTAGCATAGGTTTATATAATAACATTCCATCAGTAGACATCATTTAAGAAATGAGAGGAAGACCTTGCATGTAAGGTCCCAGCTGCGTTACCTGCGTATACCAGCCAGTACACAATCTGGCTACGTTAGTGTGTTAGCCCATGCGCAATATCTCACCAGAGGAGTTATATTTTGTGATAAATATGCATTTAAAATGGTTAGGGGGTATCTCAGCATAGATTTCCTTAATAAACTTTTACCAGTAGACCTGTGTTTATAATTATGAGAGCGCCCTAGCATGTAGGGTAATACAAAACACCTACTTTATGCTCTCGCGTCCTTCCCCTTGCCTCCCCTGCCCCTCGGTCAGCCTCCTTCTTCTTCTACCGCCCTTCGCTATCTTCCCTACTGCATTTCCCCAGTCTCCCATTACCTCTCTCCCTCAACATGCTATATTATGATGTTTGCCTCGGACGGCACTGCACGCCTAACACGGTGCGCGCGCATGCGCAATATCTCCCGAGAGTAATCGTATTTTGCAAAGATTATGGCATTTAAAATGAAGAGGAGTTATCCTAGCATCGATTTTTATAATAACATTCCATCTGTAGACATCATTTAAGAAATAGGAGGAAGACGTTGCATGTATGGTCCCGGCTGCGTATACCAGCCAGTACACAATCTGGCTACGTTAGTGTGTTAGCGCATGCGCAATATCTCACCAGAGGAGTTATTGTAAAGTATGGTTTGCAGATGGTAGAAATAGTAGTTGTGTTTAGAAATGTCGTGCTTCTGTGCGAGTGCGTGTGGGTTGAGAAACAATACGCGCGTGTGTGTGCGTGTGTGTATGTAGGATGTAAGTGTGCATGGGTGTGTACGTAGGGTGGATTAAGATTAGGGTGTATTTTAGATTAGCGAGGTCGCTAAAGTCGATGGCTTATAGAAGCCATCGTCTTGGAGGAAAAGAAGGTAATGTAAAGTATGGTTTGCAGATGGTAGAAATAGTAGTTGTGTTTAGAAATGTCGCGACAAGTGGTTGCATAATGATTTGCGTGAATGCGTTTGATGTAGTATAGATGATGGAGATGAGAAACAGTTGAGATGGAGTTGTTGTACATGTGGGCAGCGGGTGTGGTTGTCCGGGCGCGCGCGACGTCCTTTGTTATCTAGAAATGTATAAAGGGAAGGTTCTTGGTTGTGAAGGTGGTCGGACTTGAGTGTGCGAGGCACGCGGTTGCGTGCCTCTGTGCGAGCGCATGTGGGTCGAGAAACAATATACTATTTGCTGAACAGAACTGCTTGGAGTTTGGAGTTTCATTATTCATCGCTACAACTAATCTACATTGAAACGGGTAACGTCAACTGCGTCGTTACATTATATTTTGTGATGAATATGCATTTAAAATGGTTATGGGGTATCTCAGCATAGATTTCCCTAATAAACTTTTAACAGTAGACCTGTGTTTATAATTAGGAGTGCGCCCTAGCATGTAGGGTAACAAAACACCTACTTTTGCCTCGCGTCCTTCCGCTTGCCTCCCCTGTCCCCTCGCTCAGCTCCTTCTTCTTCTACCGCCCGCACCTAATCTTCCCTGCCTCCTTTCCTCAGTCTCCCCATCCCCTCTCCCCGCAGCAAGCTATATTATGAAGTTTGGCTCAGACGGCACTGCACGCCTAACACGGTGCGCGCGCGATGCGCATTATCTTCGAGAGAAATCGTATTTTGCAAAGATTTTGCATTTAAAATGAGAGGATTATCCTAGCAATAGGTTTATATAAAATAACATTTCATCAGTAGACATAATTTAAGAAATAAGAGGAAACTTTGCATGTAAGCGTCCCGCTGCGTATACCAGCCGTGAACAATCTGGCTACTTTAGTGTGTTAGCGCGGCGCAATATCTCACCAGAGGAGTTATATTTGTAATGAATATGCATTTAAAATGGTTAGGGGGTATCTAGCATAGATTCCCTATAAACCTTTACAGTAGACCTGTGTTTATAATTAGGAGTGCGCCCTAGCATGCTAGAGTAATCAAAACCGCTACTTTATGCCCTCAGC
>NW_014577194.1:508622-525462 GCF_000485595.1 Priapulus caudatus | reverse complement strand
ATGTGGGCAAGCGTGTGGTTGTCCGGCGCGCCGACGTCCTTTGTTATCTAGAAATGTATAAAGGGAAGGTTCTGGTTGTGAAGGTGTCGGACTTGAGTGTGCGAGGCACGCGGTTGCGTGCCTCTGTGCGAGCGCATGTGGGTCGAGAACATATACTATTTGCTAACAGAACTGCTTGGAGTTTGGAGTTTCATTATTCATTCGCTACAACTAATCTACATTGAACGGGTAACGTCAACTGCGTCGTTACATTATATTTTGTGATGAATATGCATTTAAAATGGTTATGGGTATCTCAGCATAGATTTCCCTAATAAACTTTTAACAGTAGACCTGTGTTTATAATTAGGAGTGCGCCTAGCAATGTAGGGTACAAAACACCTACTTTATGCCTCGCGTCCTTCCGCTTGCCTCCCCTGTCCCCTCGCTCAGCCTCCTTCTTCTTCTACCGCCCCACCTATCTCCCTGCCTCCTTTCCTCAGTCCCCATCCCCTCTCCCGCAGCAAGCTATATTATGAAGTTGGCTCAGACGGCACTGCACGCCTAACACGGTGCGCGCGCATGCGCATTATTCTCTCGAGAGAAATCGTATTTTGCAAAGATTTGCATTTAAAATGAAGAGGATTATCCTAGCATAGGTTTATATAATAACATTTCATCAGTAGACATAATTTAAGAAATAAGAGGAAACTTTGCATGTAAGTCCCCGCTCGTATACCAGCCTGTAACAATCTGGCTACTTTAGTGTGTTAGCGCGGCGCAATATCTCACCAGAGGATTTATTTTGTAATGAATATGCATTTAAATAGGGGGTATCTCAGCATAGATTCCCTAATAAACCTTTATTTCAGTAGACCTGTGTTTATAATTAGGAGTGCGCCCTAGCATGTAGAGTAATACAAAACACCTACTTTATGCCCTCGCGTCCTTCCACTTGCCTCCCCTGTCCCTCGCTAAGCCTCCTTCGTCTTCTACCACCCCACCTATCTTCCCTGCCTCTTTTCCTTAGTCTCCCATCCCCTCTCCCCCGCAGCAAGCTATATTATGAAGTTTGCCTCAGACGTCACTGCACGCATAACACGGTGCGCGCGCATGCGCATTATCTTCCGAGAGAAATCGTATTTTGCAAAGATTATGCATTTAAAATGAAGCGGACTTATCCTAGCATAGATTTATATAATAACATTCCATCAGTAGACATTATTTAAGAAATAGGAGAAAGACCTTGCATGTAAGGTTCCCGCTGCGTATGCAGGCGACAGATATCCACATCCAAGTGTGGCCTTAAGCCATGCCCTGCTGCACTAGGGCCCCGCTGGCGCAATAATATACTCTGCAAGTGATGCAGCCTACTTTTCTTTGCTGGAGGCGGTATAGCTTACAACCAAGGCTTGCCACACACTACTATATAGGAGGCCCTAGGCCCCCTTCATACACAATACTATATATGTGATGTGGCTTCGGTGGGCCAGCATACACTATACTACAATACTATATAGATGGCATTAGGACACCGTCATATACAATACTATATATGTGGCCTTGGGCCTCCATCATAAACTATTCTATTATTACAATACTATATATCGGTGGCCTTAGGCCCCGTCATACAAATACTATAATATATGTGGCATTGGGCCCCCATCATACACTATTCTATTCTTACAATACTATATAGGTGGCCTTAGGCCCTCGTCATACAAATACTATATAATATTATGTGGCCTTGGGCTTCCAGCATACACTATTATTACAATACTATATAGGTTGCCTTAGGCCCCCGTCATACAAATACTATATATGTGGCCTTGGGCCTCCATCATACACTATTCGATTATTACAATTCTATATAGGTGGCCTTAGGCCCCCGTCATAAAAATATAACGCCGGCAACACTATAACGTGCTACTAATAACTTAACGAGTGCTGCACTGGCGCTTGTCTTGTTTTTTTCTATATAATGCTATATCTATCCCTATAGGTAATACAATCGTCATATACCATGGTAACTTGTTTTAGAATTACTAAAATACGCAAAAAAAAACTATTTTCGGTCGCAGAAGGGTTATTTTCGGAGTGAGCTGACGGGGGCTGGAGGCCGCCGGCGAAGGACGAGGTGGCCTAAAACCACACTTGGATGTGGATATCTGTCGCCTGCGCCTACTACAGTGCAAGTTTGCGCATGCCCAGTATCTGTCAGCTATAATGAAGGTTTGTAGAAATTGCGCACGTCGGCGACCTGTCGCCCAAAGGAAATGACGTAGAGAAAATGTTAAGCATTTAATCTGGAGTGTGGCATGCCTACAGAAGATGCGCATAGAAAATGGCACCCTCGCTACTTCAATGTAGTGGCACTGCTCTGCAGAAGGCCCTTGCTATACCAATGTACAGGGATAGGGCGCGGACACGTCGGCAACCTGTCGCCCAAAGGAAATGACATGGGGCCTACATTAAGCATTTAATCTATAGTGAGGCTTGCCTAGAGAAGGTGCGCATCGAAAAATGCTCCCTCGCTACTTCAATGTGGTGGCACTGCTCTGTCGAAGGTCCTTTGCTATCCCAATGTAGAGGAATAGGGCGCGGACACGTCGGCGACCTGTCGCCCAAAGGAAATGACGTAGGGCCGAGGCGCACCTTGTGTAGGCATGCCGCACTCCAGATTAAATGCTTAACGTCGGCTCTACGTCATTTTATTTGGCGACAGGTCGCCGACGTGTCCGCGCCCTATCCCAGTACATTGGTAAAGCAAGGGACCTTCCTCAAAGCAGTGCCACCACATTGAAGTAGCGAGGGTGCAATTTTCGATGCGCACCTTCTGCAGGCATGCCACACTCCAGATTAAATGCTTAACATTTGCCCTACGTCATTCTATTTGGGCAACAGATCGCGTATGGCATGAATGAAATTGTATGTTGTTGAAATTCTGCTTTTAATTTAACGAGCATATATCCACCAGTCATTGTTGTTATACATAAGATATGCGGAGCCCACAACCATTCTGAATTTCCTTGTTGCATATAGCTGCAGACCTGTCTACGCGCATGCCTAGTATCTGCTAAATAAACCAATATTGTGTTGAAATTATACTTGTAAAATGGAGAGCAAACATTTATGGCAGTAACTTCGCGTGAAAAATAAATCACGACGTCTTCATTTAATAATGATAGGGTGCTGATCTGACTAACGTAAAACTATCCAAATTTAAATCAGTCAGTAGATGGCGATGTCTCCTACATAACATATGCAGCGGTATGTCCAGCCTTTATTAAAATAATGAAGTGGCATATTGATGAAATTATACTTTTAATTTAAAGAGCACATATCCACCAGTCATTTTAATAATCATAAGTTGGGTAGGCGTCCCAATTTTTTCTGTAGCATAGCGAGAGACCTGTGTACGTGCATGCCCAGTATTTGACGAATAAAATAATAATTTACTGGAATTAAACTTCTGAAATGGGGAGCAAATACTACTCACAGTAGCTTGACATGAAAAAAGCACTCCCTTAGTCCGGCTTTAATAATAATAGAATTAGAAGTTATCGTACCACGAATAAAATTGAAATCAGCCAATAGATGGCGATATGTGCTCAACACGAGTAGATACGCACCTGTGTGGGAGTGCAGCCTTTTCCAATTAAATGTAATAATGATTTGTTGAAACCGTTTTTTTAAATTTTAGGAGTACTTACCGAATAGCAGTGTGGCAGGAAAAATCTCTATCCAAGTTTCTAATATCCGATTTCAATAATGACAAGTAGCTGACTGCTTTTTACCTAGAAGATACGGCTCTGTAAAGTATACGCTTCACGAAACTATGAACTTTGAGCCTTTATTGCGAAATAGAGGGGGCGAAAGAGAGAGAGAGACAGACAGAGAGAGCGAGAGAGAGAGAGAGAGAGAGCGGAGAGCGCGAGCGCGCGAGAGAGAGCGAGAGAGAGAGAGAGAGAGAGAGAGAGAGAGAGAGAGAGAGAGAGCGAAAGAGCGAGAGAGAGAGAGAAGAGGAGAGAGAGATGAGAGAGAGAGAGAGAGAGAGAGAGCGAGAGACAGAGATAGAGGGAGAGAGAAAGAGAGAGAGAGAGAGAGAGAGAGAGAGAGAGAGAGAGAGAGAGAGAGCGAGAGACAGAGATCACAACGCGTGTATGTCACGTTAAAAAAGTTCAATTAGTTTTAAAAGCATGCTCTCTTTAATGGGATCCGAAACACTTCGTTTCGCTGCAGTGATTTCACTAGTAATTTTCGCAGTTTGTATAGGACCGACAAAGCAGCAATACGCTTGTCTCACAGATACGGATTGCACGATCTCGGTAAGTACGCATGTATTACGCTGCTGTGTTTACCTGGCGGTCATAACTGCTGATATTTATTAGTTTGGATTATATTTCCGCTATCATATAATTACATTTATATTGTATTTATCGAAGTGCCCGCGAGATACTACAAATGCACGAATATTGACGATGATAGCGATGTATATTTGGTCATACCTATAATAGGCATCGAGATGAGGTTAATAGGGTCACTTCATACCACACTCATATAACGCGCAGCTATCGTATTTTCTAACAGTTGCGTGCGGTGTTCAAGGCTTTCTCTGATGACTCTCGGCACATTATAGTGCCTACGTAGTAATCATGGTACGAGAAATCTTGACGTGATCTCATTTTGCTTTTTTTTAGAATCACACCTGCAGGATTAAAACAGTTAAAGGTGAGGCAGACCGGAAACTGGCTGACGCAGTTATGTTCTCGCCCGTTTAACCAAATGTTACATATTTGCTATACCACCATTTTCGTTTTTCGCCATAGTGGTCCCCCTAGAGCAGCAGTAGTTCTCTGTTTTATCACAAGTTTCTCCCCAGGTTCAACAGATGTGTCTGGAATTTTTCATTTCTGCCTCAAGCGTTCTTTGTGCTTTCACGTGTCATGTTTTCATCTTCGTTTCACACCATGCAGACGTCCCAAGTGTCCCGGTCTCACCACAATAAAATTTGCATTTTATTTTACATGTATACTTTATAAAAAATGGTGATGCGCCCCGACAAACACATGTCGCAGCCCGCCACGACTTTTTTCTTGTTTTTGCGCACCGCGAAAAAACGGCGATGGACCATTATCACAAGTGATCCCTTTCTTGGATTTTCCCAACTTGGGACATCTGCACCATGGTGGCGCATATAGCAAATGCGATAGCTCCCCACTCCTGTCTGTCCATATAGCGCCTCCTCGAGGTTACCCAGCGGTTCCCGTCCTTCCCCGAGAGTTTCCCGAATCCCATCAATTCGGTGTAGAATCGAGTGGCATCGATGATCTTCCTGCAGGATACACGGGGGAGCACCCGACCGACGGGTCGCACGCTCCGTCGCGACCGCGAAATCTTGAACTGCGGCGAACCGATATCGACGGCTTTTCTCTATCGTACTTGAACATATCGTGGAGCGTGCCGAATGATGGTACGTACGTACACGTGCCTGCATGCGTCGCCGTGTCAGTGCGTAGACTCTGTCACGATGTTCGTCTGCGCGGATGCGATTTAGTAATGTTAATCTGCATTAAATGATTATGGAGCAGCTATGGGTATTCCTTACGTATTCATAATGGGAATCTACGATATTTCAGTGAGGATAACGCAGCTACAGGGATTCTTTGCGTGTTTATAATGGTAGGCTGCCATATTTCAGTGAGGATAACGCAGCTACAGGGATTCTTTGCGTGTTTATAATGGTAGGCTGCCATATTTCAGTGAGTATAAAGCAGCTACAGGGATTTCATGTGCAGTTGGACGTAACGAGTCAGAGCAGCGAGCGAGTTTTTGACATGTCGGACGCTCACTTTACCGAAGATGACTACGGGGTATGATGTTTTACATAGGGTGCCGAGCATCTTTTCTCACAAACACTCAGCCACTGAGGCACATCTAATATAAATAGAAATATTACTTGTTTAATTATAATTATATGTCACTAACACATGATTTAAAACTAACACATGCGCGATGATGGCGATGATAACAACACGTGTTTTTCACAGCTCGTCTACTTCTTCGATTGTTTCAAAGTAATCAAGGGCGATGTCGGATCGGTGACGGTATCAAGTATCCCGATGTTTGTCGACAATTGGGAGCGAATTACCTTTAACACAGGTATGTCGCATACTGTAGTACGTTCTATGTCGTGTGCGTCTATGACAACAAATAAGCATGCGTACACACAAACAGACTCCAACCCGGTATAATGCTAGCCACGTGTTTATAGTGAGACAACTTCCTGGGCTTTAGTTTATCATACTCTATCATTCACGAAGCTGAGTATCTGGCACGTATAATATACATGTAGGCCTATTACAATAATAATGGCCTCTTGGTCATCGTTAAATTCCGTGATCGAGTGAAATTCCCTTAACGCGTGAAGGATTGTTGCCACTGCGGTTAGGCAGCAGTGCAGTAGGGGAGACCGGGGACAATTGTAACACTTTTTTCCAAATCTGACATAACAACTTTATTATAGTTAAATACTTACTTCAAGGTATATGAAATTAAAGATGCATATCTTGGCTTGAAATTGACTAGGTTTGGTTAAGTAAAACAAGTTATTTTGAAGCCATTATCATTTCAAACTGGAAGTCAAGTGTTACAATTGCCTCACAACACGGGGCAATTGTAACACACCAATGGGCGCAATTGTAACACATACAATGTACCAACAAATCGTATCCCTCAGAAAGATTTTTTATATTTTTTATAAAGGTGACACTTGGACAGATTTTCAACAATTAAAGCACAATTATAGAACCACAATAAAATAATTTAATAAAAACTATGACGAATGCTTGACTCATTTACATATGAATAAAATATATAAATAGGCTACTTATTGCCTTGTGAACAAAACATATTTACAGACCCATTAATTCAAAGTTATGTAGTTCGCATGTCTGAGCTTATAGATAGGCTACTTTTTTGCCTTATAAACAAAACACATTTTGTAAAACACATACTTTTTATACATGCCAAGGGGCCATCATTTGGGGGTTGTTTTCTAATCTTAGCATTGGTATTCGTCAATGAAACTTTTACTAAATACAGGCCTAAAAACTTATTTTTTTATGATATACAAATGACAGTGATAGCTCAAGTACATATTTGTCCAGAAAAAAAACATTAGGTAATTCGAGATTTTACTTACCTGCTAAAAAAACGATGTTTTGGCTGTCAAATGTTCCTCGATGCGTAAACCTGCCTACCCTCAGGACAGCATGTGGGTCAATGAAATGTGCATGCGCTGTGAAGAGCGTATACATATAGCACATTTCTACTATAGGAATGAGGGCTTCTGTTACATTTGCCCCGTGTTACAATTGTCCCCGGTCTCCCCTAGTAATAAACTTATGCATTCTTGCTTAATATTGGTGACATTTTTTCACGCAAAAGGTCACGACGATGGAAGTGCGATCAACTGGATGGCGAGTTTGGGCATCAGAACCACATATGGTAACGAAAATGCACGGGTATACGTCAAGTTTGGAGTTGCTCCCGATGTCTTTGATTTTCCTGGCTACACTCTACGACTGTACAAGAACACGGAATCAAACGCACTAGAAACAAAATTTCTACGGCACGTCAAGGGCGTACGTATTTGCTTGCGTGGACGGGTGTATCATCATGGGCTATCTGTTATCATTTAATCGTAATTTTGATATATATTTTAGTATGAACCGAATTCAGGTTATGTGGTATACATACAGCCATGCATACACTATCACAATTATTAGAGTTACTTCATTATGATTTGCAGATGGAAGAATATTACGTGACGTTTAATGCGATAACCGAGTCAGGAAATTACAGAGTCACGGTATATATATTTACTTCGTTATTTATTCCTTACTTCTGTATTATTGTCTCTATCGGTGTAAGTTAATGTGTCTTTATTTAGTTGACATAAATAAATTGAGAATTGCCTCATTAAGTTAAACGATGTATACCTATATGGTGTAAATCAATAAGAAACCTATAAGTACCTATAAGAAACCAATAAGAAACCTATAAAAAACCATTAAGATACCTACTGTGTTGCAGAGATGTAGATATATGGGGTTATAGCTGTATTGCATGCACCAATTCCACCGACCGTGTAATCCTTATAGGCCTATTATTTACGGAGAGATAAACGAAGATAGTTTGAATAAACACGTCTAGTTCAAGCAATTATATATACATATATAATTATATATATATATATATATATATATATATACTGTATGTGTATGTGTGCGTGCGTGCGTGCGTGTGTGCGTCCGTGCTTGAATGATTAGAATAACATTACGCATACGTGCGCGTTAGTGGTTGGCTTAGTTCTGATTGTGTAACTCACACTCACACTGAAATTCGTTTGCATAGTTGGTGCCATGCGAGGGCATATGTCACGAGGAAGGTAAATGCGTGAACTCCCTTGGAGACCCCGACGCGTGTACACCGACTTCAGCCCCTTTATTCATAAAGGATGGTAGCGTATGATATTTGTACCCATATAGCAACTTTGTAACAAACTGCCTGGAATATGCCAACCCTCGTCTTTCATTTAGAAGGGACCCAATGTGGTACTATCAATTTACAGTAAATATTTTGCCATTTTTCCAGTTCTCACTAAAATTTGCCTATTTTAAAATTTAAAATTTGACGAAAATATTTAAGCCAGGCAAAAATCAAGATGGTGTTATTGCTATATTTTTTATTGTTGACTATTATTCAGCATGCAACGCCGCAGCGGAGTGGCAAACGCAGTTCTTTGCAGCCGACTGCATTGATGGACTATGCAAGGTTGCGTTCGCAAAAGCAAATACTCCGAGCTACCCTCTAAATTATAGTTTAACCATGCATAAAAGCTCCCAGAACAGCACGACAACAACACTGAGAATTGTGGTACGAATAATTTATATCTTGTCTCGTGTATATCAAGTTATTTAGTTGCAATTCATTTGAGGGTTTCTATGGAATAATACGATGAGTCCAGTATCTTTCATCATAGTCTATGCTATAGTAAATGTACGTATTACTTCCTTTCAGAATGGAAGCGATTCATTTTATGATTTCTTCATCAGCGCTACAGGCAAATACAGTTTCTCGGTAAGTAACTAAAGCAAGCAAGTCGCTGTAAATTGTGAATGAAATTATTACAGGAAAAAATAACAATAAAATCAACAACAGCAACAACAACAACAACAACAACAACAGCAACAACAACAACAACAACAACAACAGCAACAGCAACAACAACAGTAACAACACAACATCAACAACAACAGTTGCGACGCAAGCCTAAAACTGATAAATGTAGGTGGTAGCGTTATTCTAAATATAGTCCGCGTGATTAAAAATATGACAACGAAGAACGTGTTATAATTTCAAAAATACGCAAACCGAACAGGAGTAGGCCTATATCGAGTTTCCTGTTTTTTTTTAAACAAATTTGTTCTGAAAATTAGTTACAGATCGACGAAACGTACGGGATCGTTTGTAAGCCTCTGTTCAACAATACCGATAGAATCGAGTGCCCTTGCCAAACAGTATTCGCTGATGGCGGCTACGTGGTGGGAGTTGGTCCAGGCCCAGGTAAGCATCGTGCTAGTCGATTCATCAATTGTTTAGAACACGTACTTATACGCACACACACGCCCACGCGCACATACACACAGGCTCATCATTGAGTATATATGTATGTTTTTATGAAATGGTGCTCAACAAACATTATATATCTTCTATCTCTGTCTCTACATAACTTATTTAGGAAACGAAACTACTTACAACGTGCTGAACGTGCTAAAGAACGTGCTGATTGCATTCATCGTTGTTCTGACCATGCTTGCTGTCCCCTACGTCGCGTACATGCTCATACGGTGGTGCACACGGACTAAGGAACCAGGCAATGGAAATGACACAGATAATGCAGAAGGTATGTATGATTATATAGTATGGTATGTAGTAATATATATATATATAGCCTAATATACTAGTACTCTCTTTTTTTTCCCTCTCTTTCTTTCTCTCTCCCCCTCTCTATCCTTCTCTCGCTCTCTTCCCCCGTCTCTCTCTCTCCGTCTCCCTCTTTCTCTCTTTCTCTCTCTCTCTCTCTCTCTCTCTCTCTCTCTTGCTTGTTCTCTCTCCCTTATTCTCTCTCTTGCGCGCGCTCTCGCTCTTTCGCACCCTCACTCACACATACGCTTCTCCTCCCCTCCCTCTTTTCTCTCTACAATACAATACGATACAACAAGTAGAGCACACCGCAGGATATGTTTACTAGGCACTTCTAATTTTAACATATATTTTACGATATATTAAAGAATGATGCAAAAACCCTAAAAAGTGCCCTAACCCTAACCCTAACCCTAACTCTAACCCTAATTAAATTTAAAATATATGTTAAAATTAGAAGTGCCTAGTAAACATATCCTACAACCCCTTTCAGCCGGCTGCGAGAACACCTGTCTTTCAGTGCGGCCACGCGTCTTCCTGTGCGCCTACCCTGACCACCAGCCGCACTGGAACGCCGTGGAGAGCCTCGCTGATTGGCTGAGCGACGCCGCTGGCTGTGACGTGACGTTCGCGCCGCGGAGCATCGGCGAACTCGCCATCACGACGAAGACCGAGTGGGTGGAGGGCCACCTGCAGGCCGCCGACAAAATCGTCGTCGTCGAGTCGGAGGGCAGCGCGCGGCACAGGGACGCGCTGAAGTCGGGCAGCGTGTGGCGCCCCCTGGAGACGCGCGCGCTGGTCGTCGCCCCCTGTCTCCTCGAACTGGTGATAGACGCGTACCTGAGAGCAACCGACGTGCTGCTGATGGGCGCGCCACCTGGCGACCGCAACGCGCAGGTCGCGCGGAAGCATGTGTTCGTGACCTTCGACGACGAAGTTCAAGGTCGAAGAGTCGCCGGCAACGACGTCGTCACGCTTACGAACGCCTCTCACCTGAAAAAGCTGCGCGGTCGCATACATAACGGCAAACCTGACTCGCGCGTGAGCCAGGCGGAAGCGGCCGACGCGAGAGAGAGACTGCTGAGTGCGATAGCAGCGCGCCGTGCGCACGAGAGAGAAGATGATGATCACGAGCACTCACGAACTGCAGTCTCTATACGTCTCCTGCGTGTGACACACTCCGAATAACAGGAATAGCGGGGCAGGTATGTGTACATATTAAGAAGAATTCACCAAAATCGGCGTGTATGATGTTAAAGGTATACTAAATGATTTCAGATACAGTGCCAAGCTGGTTTTTTACCGTAACGTACACCCGTAACGATAGAATATCCAAGATGGCCGCCGCGAGATTCTAAATATCTATTAATTGTTATATATAAGTGTTATGTACGTTGCTACCTGGGGAAGTGGGGGTGAGACCAACGTGAATACCATGACTTTGTCAATTGCGAACTGTCCACGGTTAACTGCAAAGAACACAAACCGCGCCTGGCTTCGCTCTCCTCTCCAACGTACGTCTTGTACGTCTTCGATAGGGGCCCCTACGCATTTATGTATGTTTTCTCTACGCGCGCAACAGAGGCGCGACTGATTAAACACACATCAAATATATACAGCGAATATCGTTGCGTTAGGTCATAGAAATGTATAGATACACCTATGTTAGTCTACCTATATTATTTCTATGCTTCTATGGCCCGTTGTACTGTATAGATTGGAGCTACTAGCGACCTCCACCCGCGCCTACAGCAAGACTGAGTTGCTCTGATAGTGTAACGTATCAACAATAAATAATAATATTAAGACCAGTATGTACTCTAAATATTTACTCCTGATATCTGTGCGCGTGCGTGTGTACGCGTGTGTATATAGTATAAATGTATGATGTATGGGCTTTTAGTCAATCGGAAAACCCATTCGGCTCGTTCCGTCATTCCTAGAAAAGAATTCCTATTCTGTTGAATGGTCCGAGGGTTCCCGATTGGGCTTTTAGTAATATATATGTTTGCTCGAGTCGATCACACCGACACGCGTTGTCTACGACGCAGGAAATAGTCTTGATTCTCAACGACACGGCGGGTCGAATCGGTTAAAATTGGTTTTACCAACCACAGAATATTGGTGTTATACTCTCCAAGTCGCTCCCTAGGAGGCATCTCTTCAGTAACGACCTTACAGAGACCACTCACACACACCCCACCCCCACTCCCACCCCCGCAAAGTATCAAACACTACCTCAATACTAAAATAATAAGAGACGATGCGTAATCTCTCTCTCGTCACAGGCGGCGGTTATCCAAATGTATATTTGTCAAAGGCAATATAGCTTTTCATGAATGCTGCGTATCTATGTAGTCAACAGCCAGAAATCAAAGAAACGTTGTCTGTGTTTGTATTGAGTCTTGCTTGAGATTAATTGACAGATTACGCAATTCACTACTGAAATCTACAATTGCTTAACATCTGTGGATTTGTATATACACGATATGCACCTTGTATATATTTAGTAAACCAAACTTAAAAATAGGAGTTCATTGAAATAAACTGTATTAAGTTCGATTGAATAACTGCTAACTTCTATTACCGTCCACTACCACGAATGCTTTTTTTTTGGAAAGTCCCAGCCACCTCTGACAACCATAGCTTAATGTGCTGTGTTTTCACTCTTTTATTCTTTATGAAATTCTAGTATGTATGTCATGCTAAATCGTACTTGCCAGATATATAATTGTGTTTGTTATATAAATGTATTGTGTACAAAATAAATGCTATTATTGTATCTTTTTCATAACAAACTGGCTATTGGCTTCATTCTGATATATATTTTATCTTCTAGCTAGTCTAAAATCCGTCCCATCGACTGGAAATTGTGGAAACTCATTTGTATCATGACCAATTACTATTTATGTCCTAATACTCTATGACTTAGCTAGTAATCTCATAGCATAGTCCCATAGTATTGTCAATATAATAAAACTAGTGCAAATCAATAAAGCTATTAAAGAAGATAACATTCTTAAACTTTAAAATAACTGTTCAAGGCATAGCGTTTATTTATTAACCGGATTTCAATAACAGACGTCTACTTTACACAGTAAAGTATAACAGAGTATGACGGCATCTGTACGGCAGAAACCGACCCACATTCCTCGCTTAACAACCGCGTCTTTCCACTTGTAACGTTACTGATAATAAATTTACTATGCAAATATCACGCGGCCACCCAGCTAAAATTAGATATATATATTATCAAGAGCTAATAATACCTTTATTAGCTCTTAGATTAGATAGGTATATAGATTATAGGTATTATTAGCTCTTGATATTATATATATAATTATATATATATATATTCGCAGTACAGTTTTACAGGGTGCAGTGAGCGACCGGAAGTGGGTGGTCAAAGTCTAGCACGTATCGTATACAGGGCAATAACAACATCTCTGCACACACAGGCATGGTCGATACGGGACTAGTCGTCTAACTGACAAAGCAGCGCCACACCTCGCTTGATCCAGTGCTGCACCGGCTGGTCGCTGTCCAGTAAGATCGGTAGAACGTAGTTGGTCGAGTGACCGGTAGTGGACAGCGTACCCTTTCTCTCACTGTGGGGGCGGAAAACATTTACTCAATCAACGTATATTTTGGCAGAACTTAAAAATTAATTAAAATTAAAAGATTACTTGAAATTACATCAACGCACAGGTTACACGCCACCAGCGCTCTACCTAATAACATCTTACGCTCATCCTGGAAGTCTGTTGCAGAAATATCATAGACTAGCTTATATCTAGGAATCGAGTCTAGGATGTCACGTACACAAACACTACGATATCACTGTAGTTACAACGTTTCTGACAACGCAAGTGACTGCTCAGCGTAAACGGGTTATCATAGTGCATTAAACAAGTCTAACTATATATATCTCTAATATAACATAATATATATATATATATATATATATATATATATATATATATATAATATCATCTCTATATCTACATATTTCTCTATATAATATAAATCTATATAAAAAATCATTATCTAACATATCTCCACGTCATAATGTTATGCAATACTGGCTGCACTCTAGCTATTTTTCCATCCCTGCCCCATCATATAGAGACATATTACATAGATTATATTAATATATATAATAGATTTAGATTTAGAGATGATATTACCAGAAGTGTCATATTATATACATAGTGTCATAATATCTATATTATGACACTCCTGATATTACATACATAAGCTGCGACGCGCACGCACCTGGTCTTGTAGACGGGTCTTACGATGGCTATGACTGCAGTCACAACGTTTCTGACAACGCAAGTCGCTGCTCACCGTAAACGGGTTATCATACTGCGTTAAATATTTCTCTCTTAAATATAAATAATACACGCACAAACACACACACACGCACGCACGCACGCACGCACGCACGCACGCACGCACGCACGCACGCACACACACACACACGACCGCACGCACGCACGCACGCACGTACGCACACACAACCGNCCCATTCTCTCTCATTGTCTCGCCCTCTCCTGATTCTCTCTCTCTCTCTCTCTCTCTCTCTCTCTCTCTTTGGTTCTCCCTCCCCTCTCTTTCGCTCCGTCTTTCATCCTCATCTTTTTTTCGATGCTAGACATACACGCATTGTTGTGTAGACAATGCGACCACGCGATTCCCTATTAAAAACACTCATTACATCGAGAATTTAATCACGAAGGAACACATAGAGAGAAGCTCCTGATCATGCCGATAGAGGAAGACTGAGCGCCACACGCCCCCGCACGTGGATGACCCATAGAAATAATACACGTAGACTACATACGTGTCTCTATATATTTCTACGGGCTTACCCATCTCACACTTCTCACATTCTCCCTCATCGACACTTGACATTTTCTCGCCCAGACAAAGAAAGAGTTGATTGTGAACACACGCAGTCAGACTATACATGTATATTATATATATATATATTATATAATATTATAATATAATATATAATGAATATATATATATATAATATACTTATATATATATATCATATGTATGTATCGTGGCCGCGTGCGCCAGTAACTGGGTTACCATTACTCGCGGCATCAGCCAGACGATATTAGGGTAATAAGCGCGTCTTTGTTGTCAATGAGATGACGATGCAGACGCTAACGTGATTAAGCCTGCCTCGTGTGTTCTCCGTCACAGCCCGCGGCCGCTGCAACAATAGCTGTGTTCATGGGGCTTCTCATGCCGAGAGAGAGAGAAGGAGAAAGAGAGAGAAGGAGAGAGAGAGAGAAGGAGAGAGAGCTGAGAAAGAAAATAGAAGAGAGAGAAACGAGGAGAGAGAGAGAAGGAGAGAGAAAGAATGAGAGAGAGAGAGAGAGAAGGAGGGAGAAAGAATGAGAGAGAGAGAAGGAGAGAGAGAAAGAAAATAGGAGAGAGAAAAACGAAGAGAGAGAGAAGGAGAGAGAGAAGGAGAGAGAGAGAGAAAAGCAGGAGAGAGGGGAGAAGATAGCAGGGAGACGAGAGAGAGAGGAGACGAGAAGAGAGAGATATTAGAAGAAAAGGACGGACAGAGGGGCGAGAGAGAGAAGGGGCGTTGTCCGATGTGTCCCTCGGTATCACCAGTGTTAGGTTAAAAGAGTGCGGATATTGTAGGGTATTACAGGAGGGAGGGGGACAGAGGTAGTGGAGTTGGTGGGGGGCGAGACGGGGAAGGTAGAGAGAGAGAGAGAGAGAGAGAGAGAGAGAGAGATGGGCGTGAGAGGAAGAAGAGGGTAAGAGAGGAGAGAGGGAGTAGGTAGAATTGGGCGCAGTCTAAGATCGAACCTTAAACAACTTGAGCAATATTTCACCTCGAAATCAAATCCTAGTTTGTCGATGGCGATCGTGTATTTGCGAGCGTAGTTCTGCATGGCTCCCGTGAGGAAAGCTTGCGTGAAGAAGAAGCCAGAAACCCAGAACACAGGCGGCCTGCCCTCTTCATACCATGTCTGAAAGTAGGCATCAGGTTATCCCTCAACCAGAACCCTCACACCTATGCACGTATACACACGCACACATACACACACACGCGCGCACACACACACACACACACATAACACACACACGCACGCACGCACACACACACACACGTGCGCGCGNAAAGAGAGAGAGAGAGAGAGAAATAGAGAGCGAGAGAGAGAGAGAGAGAGAAAGAGACAGAAAGAGAGAGAGAATGTGTGCGAGAGAGAGAGAGAGGGAGAGGGAGATAGAGAGACAGAGAGAGAGGTCAAGAGTGGGGGAGGGTTACTTTTATTATATTCGCCCCACTGACGTGCACTATAAGCACGATCTCGCTTGCCGATATAGAACCCAGCCAGGATGCTCTCAGATGATACAAAATTTAATGCTTCTATTCTTTGCCAATCAAAATAGCAAAAAAGCGATGCATATTAATTAAGCTGCTTGTTCGACAGCGCGATTTAACTACGTCGCTACAGCGCCGCATCGCGTGTAAGGAGGCGGCCTCGTGTGCAACTGACATAGAGGATAAAGTTTCGCACAACAGCTTTCTCCTCGTTCATGCGGTGCCATGTATATGTATGTGCCACCATATTTACACGCATATATACATATGTACACGGGGTATCACACATATTATTCGGATGAAATCTACGTGTGGTCGTCTCTCGGGCATGAATTGTTGCATGCTCGCAGATTTGCTTGAAAGTACCATTATGATTATTTCTTTTACTATTATTCATATTCATATTATTATTTATTATATATATATATATATATATGTCTGTGTGTGTGTGTGTGCGTGCGTGCGTGCGTGTGTGTGTGCGTGCGTGCGTGTGTGCGTGCGTGCGTG
>NW_014577194.1:507156-507622 GCF_000485595.1 Priapulus caudatus | reverse complement strand
TATATACACACACGCACGCGCGCACGCACGCACGCACGCACAAGCATGCACGCACGCACACACACAAACGCACGCACACACACACGACACACACACACACGCACACACACACACACACACACACGCACACACACACACACACACACACCGTATCTCGGCTGCAGCACGCACCTGGTTTTGTATACGGGACATCTGTACTTGTCCTGCGTCTCGCGCATGCGCGTCTTCACCTCGGGCTTCAGCCAGACGATGGGCATCGAGTCGAACAGCTGCTTCGCGTGCGACTCGCCGAGGATGCCCTGCTCGCGGTTCCAGCGCGCGCCGTCGAGGAACAGCCCGTTGATGTAGACGCCGTCGTCGGGCGCATTATCCGACGTGTCCCTCGGTATCACCTGCGAGGTCAAGATGTTATACGGTGTTATAGGGAGAGAGAGAGAGAGAGGGAGGAGAGAGAGAGAGGAGGGAG
>NW_014577194.1:503362-505862 GCF_000485595.1 Priapulus caudatus | reverse complement strand
GTAATGAAGTTATGAAAATAGGTAACGAAGCTATGAAGATGGATAATAAAGCTATGAAGATGCGTAATGAAGCTACGAAGATGCGTGATGAAGCTACGAAGATGTGTGATGAAGCTATGGAGATGCGTGATGACGCTATGGAGATGCTTAATGAAGCTATGAAGACGGATAATAAAGCTACGAAGATGCGTAATGAAGCTATGAAGATGGATAATAAAGCTACGAAGATGCGTAATGAAGCTATGAAGATGGGTAATGAAGTTATGAAGATGCGTATTGAAGTTACGAAGATGCGTACTGAACTTATGAAGATGGGTAATGAAGTTATGAAGATGGGTAATGAAGTTATGAAGATGCGTAATGAAGTTACGAAGATGCGTAATGAACTTATGAAGATGCGTAATGAAGCTATAATGATGTATAACAGATATATAAAGATGGGGACGCATTGTGAGAAGCACAGACCTTGTCGGAACGGAGGCAGCGGATGACGATCATTCTTTGGAACTCGGAGAGTTTCTTCTCCCACGGCGGCAGCAGCGGTGCCTTCTGCGGCTCACTGCTGTCGTACAGCTGACGCCAGTCATCGACGTGCTGCTCAAAGTGTGCCCTGTAACAAGCACCATCTATACATGCATGTCCACAGCACAGCGATGTTGGAGAGACAGCCACCGGATTTGACTGGTCACTGTTCATTTAATTATATTGGTAATATTAAAATATGTTACATTATTCGGATATTTATTTAGTTGTTGTTTTTTATTTATTTATTTAGGCAATTATCCATCATATACAATACATAGCATACTTTTACAATAAAATTCTGAATTCATAAAATTGGATAACTACCGAGGATATATACACAAAAAGCATGACTAGCACATGCACTTATTTACATTGTGGTCCTTGTTTTGCTATGCCTTAAATCTAACCATTACACTACTAATACTATCAGCACTAACTATTGAAATATACAGTAGTTTATACATGTAGTTTTAACCGGTCATACAATGGTACATTCTCATAAGATGATACAAACTTTTTTTATGCCTAATTTCAACCGAATTCTTTTAGCGAAAATCATACTCCTCTGCCTCTACTGTTTCTACCTTTTCCATCAGACATTTCTTAACCCTATACTTAAAACTAGAATAAACAGAATTTGACCTAACTTGTTGTGGTAGAGAGTTCCAAGCTTCAATTGCAGTATAAGTAAAAGATTTTTCCCACTGTTTCCCACCCTCGGTTTAAAAATAGACATCTCACCTTCCCTTGTATCGAAACTATATGGACTTGAGCCGCTACAGCGCTAGCTACGAGCCGCTACAGCGCTAGCTACGAGCGCGCGCGGGCGGGCGCGGCTCACCTTGGACAGGATGTCGTTGGCGATGTCGGCGAGCACGTCGTCGGTCTTGCTCGCGCCGCCGCCGCCGTGCTGGCCCTGCGTCAGCAGCACCGAGTCGAACAGCTCCTTCGTCTCCTGCAGCTCCTTGGAGATGTTCACGTTGTCGTGCATGCCGAACACCTCGGGTCTCTGCGTCGCCGGAAGACTCTGCTCGCAGCGCGCCGGAGTTCGTCAGTTATTATCCATCGATATGATTTAATAGATATCGTAAGATAGTTCTATAGATCTAACATCTTAGTCTATAGATCTGTAGATCTAATCATCTAATAGATCATTTTAATTAGATAAAGATAGAGACAGATGGATTAATCGATTGATGATTATTAGTAATTGTATATAATATTCCTTTTAGAATATTATATTGCCTCATGGTATTTTCTATACTATAATTGTAACCTCTTATAATTTTAAAATACAAAAAATCGACATAAACATTCACTGTAAGCATATGAATGAGCAGATGTGGTTTGAAATCAAAATATTCCACAATCCGAAAACAGAATCCCAAAATCGGGGTAAAATCATGGCGTCCACAGCCTTGAACAACCGCCGAGCCTAGAACAACCTCAACATCACGCCATCCAGCCAGCCCCACCTGTATGAAGGTGACGTAGTTCTCGTGGCAGCCCTTCGCGGGAACGTAGTACTGCCCGCTCGGCGACAGCTTGTGCTTCGGCTCCCCGATGAGAGACGGGTCGTAGAAGTCAGCGAGCATCGTAAGCAGCAGACGGCGATCCCAGTCGTCGGTGACGCGGCCGCCGTAGTTACACTCTCCCGTCAGGTACGAGATCGCCTCGTACGGAACATCGTCGTACTCGTTGATGAACATCTGCGCGTGCGGAACAACGCAGGGACAATGAACATACGCGTGCATGGAACGACGTGATGATGATGCGACGAACATTCACGGACGGAAGAACGTGAGAGGATGAATATTCGCGCATGGAGGAATTATTTGCATGTGGAAAAATGCGACAGGCTGAACATTTGCGCAAGGAACAACGTGATGAGCTGAACATCTGCATGTGAAACAATACGACACGATGAACATTTGCACACGCACGCACGTGCACACACACATACACACACACACAC
>NW_014577194.1:491084-503352 GCF_000485595.1 Priapulus caudatus | reverse complement strand
CTCTCTCTCTCTCTCGCGCTCTCTCTCTCTCTCTCTCTCTCTCTCTCTCTCTCTCTCTTTCTCTCTCACACACACACACACCTCTAGCTCTCTCTCTCGCACAAATTACGTTCAATTTTGCTTTGGGTTTATTGTTAGCATAGAAACATTTTGCTCAAATATTTCTCATCATACATCGTATTCTTATGACAGACGCCTTTATACTTAATTAATTTCTCTAAGGGTTGGCTGACTAGATGACCGTATGGTCTTTTCGCCATCCCTTTACGGCACGCTATTTATATTTTGTTAAAAAATCCTTGTATCTGCTCATATTGGAAGTAATAAAATAAACTTATCTTATCTTATCTTATCCTGATCTTATCTTATCTCGCTCTCTCTCTCACACACACACACACACACACACACACACACACACACACACACACACACACACACACACACACACACACACACACACACACACAACACACAAACACACACACACAAACAACAACACACACACACACACACACACGCACGCACACACACACACAAACACACACGCACGCACACACATAACTGATGTACGTATCGAACAGTTGTTCTATATGACAATACTCCAAGCCCGTAGCCAATGTGTTAAACGCCACAAAAACGCATGCAGACCATCCTGGTTTGCAAGCCCGCTCCCACGTTGCCATGGATACCGACCTGAAGCTGCCGGACGGAGATCCTGAGGTCCGAGTCGTTGAAGCCGTAGGGAATGTTCCAGCCGAGCGGACCAAACTTCCTTCTCTCCTGCACGAGGGCGTGGAAGAAACACAGCCCGAAGAGCAGCTTCTCAAACGACTGCAAAAACATGCACAAAAGAAAAATAGTTGGTAATGTTAGTAAATGTAGATGGCAGACGAACGCGTGTAGATGTGTAGCCGGTGTGAATACTCGTAGTCGAATCGAGGAATTGTATTGCTTGTTGAAATGGCCGAAATATATGTGTGAGCGAAACATCGCGTTTACTATCAGATTTAAATTACGAAATATGCTTAGATTTACATCATTACGAAATGTGGTCAACCAACACTGCCCACATATCATCGTAACATGAAGAAATTCCAAAAAAAATCCACTTTTTCATAATTTAAACTGTCCTGACTAAGTTGAGACGACAGGCATGGCTGTCGCAGAGATGGACTCACACTACATGAGCGCTGTCTCATTATAACATTAAGAAATTCCAAGAAAGCCTTTTTCATATTATTTTAAACCGTCGACTAATAAGCTCGAACACTGCATGAGCGCGAGGGCACCTGCTGTCTCATCGTAACATGAAGAAATTCCGAAAAAAACTTTTTTCATGTTTTAATCTATCGACTAAGCTAGGGCGACAGACATGGCTGTGGCAGACATGGACGCTGCATGAGCGCAGGGGGCACCTGTTGCTTCCCGCCGCAGCTGCAGAAGAAGTCTGGATCTGAGATCGGGTCGTTCATGTAGGACTGCAGCAGGTTTGCTCTGAGACCCGTCGGTGGTTCGTTGGTCATCTTCACGCCGTTCTGTAGCACTGCCACCGGGAACTAACAGAACACAGCGGATCACACACACGCACACGCGCGCGTACGTCACGGACACAAGTGTGGTCACTGATAGCCTAGCACACACGTGCTCCACACAGAGGGGATGGTGAGAGAACATCAACTACTGTGTCTACATCTACAACAATGTCTGTGAAACAACTGTTGCCTGCGGGTGAGCGCATCACTGATCACCATAACGCAACTATCTTCTGTATTATCAGGCAGCTTTAGTACGAAAGGTAATAACTCCTTAATTCCTCCAATTGAATTTATGACTTTTTACACACGATTAACGGAAAAGCAATCGCTTGCCTTTCGGTATTTCACAACAGTGATTAGTTTAAAAAAGGGAGAGCCATGGAGCGATATCAACGACATGTTTCTATGCTCTCTACTGTTGTAATTATATTACGTATCAACGTATAACGTGTAGCTATAGCTGACGCACACACTGCACAACATGCCTTATTATATTAGAAAATTCGTACATAAGTGCGCACGTAACGCACCTTATTCGACGGGTAACTCGTGAGCCACATGCGAAACTCGGGGTTGACCTTCTCTGGGCTCAGCTCCTCGCAGATCTTCTCCAGCGCGGGCATCCACGACACCGCCAGGTGGCAGTTCTGCAGCACGACCCACGTGCCGTCTCGCACCGCGCTCGTGATGAGAGCGGCGGCCACCGGACCCTGGATGAAGCCAAGCACAGACACACATCTCATGAGACCGACCCACCGTACACCTACGTATCGACCTCTCACTCTCTCTCTGTCTCACCAAGCTCTTCGAGAGAGATTCTCAGAGAGACCCTTCTAATGGATGCCGTATCTTCGTGGTGATCGATAATGGTGCGATGAAGTGAAATACCAGTCTATCATCAAGCTGTGGTATATGTACCTGTTCATATGATATAATCAGCATTGATTTCACCTGTAACATCGAGTGGTCGACATATAACAACGATCTAGGATTTTACCTGTTTCACGCAAAGAGATGGCTCTATGATGACCAGTGATGATTTTACCTGTTTCTCATCAAGTGTCGGTCATATGATAACCAGCGATGATTTTACTTGTCTGTCATCAAGTAATGGTCATGTGATAATCAACAATGGTTTTAACTGACTCACATCAAGTGGTGTTCATATAATAACCAACAATCACCTCCAGACTGCTCGACCACCGACATCAACCAACAGTTCATCACTCTCTCCGGTTCGATGCGCTCCCGACCTCATCTCTCTCTCTCGCCGACTGAAATACCGCAAATTAACGACAACGCATCTCACCTGGCCCTGACCGAGAGATATCGCGTTGAACTTTTCGCCCGTGAAGCCCCTGTCCTCGGCGAACTTGAGCAGGCTGGCCATCGGGTCTGCGCCGGGCGACAGCACGAATATGAGCGGCGCGCAGGCGTTCGAGTCGTTGTAGCTCTTCGCGAGGTCGAACGGCGGCGGCTGCACAAACTTCTGGCCGAGGCTGCTGACCACAAAGTCGGTGACCAGCGGGACGACCTGCATCAGTGGACATTGACGTTGACGAATACGATGCAGGGAATGGCTGCGTGAACGATAGCTTGAGATGCTGCGCTACTAAGAAAATGGACGAATCTACTTTGAAAGACCGGAGCTAGCATGTCATCTAAACTTGGCCAGTGTCTCTGCACTAAACACAGTGAGTTATATTATTACCTCCGCCTAGTAGGCGGCATAGGGTTGCAGGAGGTTATTGTTTCACCGCGTTGTTTGTGGGTTTGTGGGTTTGTGGGTTTTGTGTACAGCCTAGCCTAAAAGTTTATGGACGGATTGTCATAAAAATTTTCAGGCATAGGTCAGAAATCGCCTAACTTAGAATTGATGAGATTCTTGGTGGTGATCCGGATCAATTAATTAATTAACTAATTAATTAATTAATAAAATTTTCAGGATAGGTCAGAAATGGGGGTAACTTAGAATTGATTACATTTTGGTGGCGATCCGGCGTCCAATTAATTAATTAACTAATTAATTAATTAATAAAATTTCAGGATAGCGTCAGAAATGGGGTAACTTAGAATTATTACATTTTGGTGGTGATCCGCGGCTAATTAATTAATTAAATTTTTCACTTAAAGTCAGCTGCCTTGGCGGAGGTCTGTGCTCTCCGAGTGCTCTAGTTTGTAATGTTTTTAGGTTCAGGATCAATACTCCAACACTAGCCACCCTCACACATGCTAACCATCATTCTCTATACGTAATCGCACAAATTAGGAAGATGCACTGCTATGATGACAAAAAGCCACGACATAACCATCCTGTGGGCTAATACTAGAACAAAGAAGGTGGGAGAACATAGTGGCTAAAACAATAGCGATGTTTCATGTTTATAAACATTGACGTCATATGCGGACTCATGCGCAGTTTAACGGTGGCAGCAAGCAGATTGGTGATATTGTTCGATACAAGCGCACGCACGCACGCACGCACGTGTACGTACACACGCACACACGCACGCTAGCCACGCACCACATACTCATGCACCGCACGCACGCACGCACGCACGCACCGCACGCACGTCTACGTGCACATGCATGCACGCACGCACGCATGTGTACCTGCACACACACGCACGCACACATGCACACACGTGTACCTGCACACGCACGCACGCAAGCACGCACGCCAGACGCACGAACCTGTGCCTGCACACGCGCGCACACACGCACGCCCGCACGCACGTGTAATTCACACGCACTCATGCACGCACGTGTACGTGCACACGCACGCACGCACGTGTACGTGCACACGCACGCCACGCGCGCACGCACGCCACGTCTACGTCACATGTGCACATGCACACACGCACGCACGCACACACCGCACGTGTACGTGCGACACACACGGACGTACGCACGCCACGTGTACGTGCACACGCACGCACACACCCATGCACGCACGTGTACGTGCACACGCACGCACCGCCACGCACCGCACGCATGCACGCACGTGTACGTGCACACGCACGCACGCACGCCGCGCACGCATGCACGCACGTGTACGTGTACACGCACGCACCGTGTACGTGCACACGACGCACGCACGCACGCACGTCTACGTGCACACGCACGCACACACTCATGCACGCACGTGTACGTGCCACACGCACGCACGCACGCATGCACGCACGTGTACGTGCCACACGCACGCACGCACGCACGGCACGCAGTCTTACGTGCATACGCACGCATGCACGCATGTGTACGTGCATATGCAGGTACGCACGCGCGCACGTGTTCATCCAAACGCACGCACGCCACGCACGCGCGCATGCACACACGTGTACCTGCACACGCACACACGTACGCGCCACGTATATTTTGCATGCGCACGCTCGCACGCACGTGTACGTGCACACGCACGCACTCACGTGTACCTGCAAACACACGCACGCACGTGTACGTGAACACGCACGCACGCAGGCACGCACGCGGCACGCACGTTTACCGTCACACGCACGCACGCCACGCACGCACGCCCATGTACGCACGTGTAAGTGGACACGCACGCACGAACGCACGTGTACGTACACACGCACGCACGCACGCGCGCACGTGTATGGCAGGCGAGGTGGGACATAAATGGTATTTAGTGACAGTCATATATTCGAATTAATGTCTATCATATATTCTATTTAGTGATAGTCATTAAATCAGCCAATCATAGGCATGGAATTATTGTCAAACACTAAATGATTTAATGATAGACACTAAATGATTTAGTGTCTGTCACTAAATCATTTAGTGTCTGTCATTAAATCCCCGTTGCTACAATCAGAGCCAACGTTACAAAGATCCGCTAGGCGGCGCCAGCTACTTCCGTACAAAAATCTCTACCACCGCGGCGGCGCCATGTTTATGTGTTCAACCTATGTTGGCGCCATGTTTATGTATCAAACCTACGCGCCATTTTGGCATGTAGGATGTAGGCCTAGACTGGTTCTTCTACCATGTCACATGCAATGCAATGAATGCATGGACAGCAGACAGGCAGGAGCGGAGAGCGTCTATACCTGCTATTTTTGTACGGAAGTAGCTGGCGCCGCTAGCCGATCTTTGTAACGTTGGCTCTGATTGGTAGCAACGGGGATTTAATGACAAACACTAAATGATTTAGTGACAGACACTAAATCATTTAGTGTCTATCATTAAATCATTTAGTGTTTGACAATAATTCCATGCCTATGATTGGCTGAGAAAAAATAGTTGTATCTGATTGGTTGATTTAATGACTATCACTAAATAGAATATATTGATAGACATTAATTCGAATATATGACTGTCACTAAATACCATTTATGTCCCACCTCGCCTGCCATACACGTGTACGTGCACTCGCACGCACGCAGCACGCACGTGTACGTGCACTCATAACAGCGCTTTCTATCAGAACATGTGGTCATTCATCTTGTAAATGTCAAGCAGCACGCTTCGCTTCTGCCAACTACAACACATAACAAATACACGTGACCTGATCTATGACGTCACGTGAAACCTCAGTAACCGAAGTGTGACGTCACGTTGCAGGACAACGTATGGGCTGGTTCTACACAAGCCACTGGCTCCATAACATTAACTGCGTGAAAATGTTGTGCGTACGTAAAACACGAGTGTGTGCGCTGCAGACAGCGGTAAAGCATCGGTAGCAAGTCGATCTTACAATATTTAATGAATTAAAAAAAAATTTAAATTTTTATACTGATATAGAGCGTTGTTAATTTTTATTTATTTTTTCGTTGCTTTTCACTTCCATCCTTTGGAAATCTATAAAAACTGCAATAATGACTCTCAGAATGATGGTTACAATCGGGTACAAACACGGACACGCAGTTAATGTTACCAGAGCATATGATTGTGTAGAACCAGTGGCAGTGGGTTCGTTGTCATGCCACCGTGACGTCATCACTTCGGTAGCACGGGTGCTAACAATAGGGTACCGAAGTGAGTGCGTCACGTTGGCAGACACGCACGGGCTGGTTCTACACAAGCCACTGGCTCCATAGTGTAGCCATAGTGTGAAAATGTTGTGCGTACGTAAAACACGAGTGTGTGCGCTGCAGACAGCGGTAAAGCATCGGTAGCAAGTCGATCTTACAATATTTAATGAATTAAAAAAAAAATGAAAAAAAAAATATATTATTATATTTTATTTAATTTTTTTTGGTTAAATAAATTTTTTTCCCCGTTGCTTTTCACTTCCATCCTTTGGAAATCTATAAAAACTGCATAATGACTCTCAGAATGATGGTTACAATCGGGTACAAAACACGACACGCAGTTAATGTTACCAGAGCATATGATTGTGTAACGTTAATGATTACCGCTCCTGCTCGTAACGGCCGCTAGGGCCTACTCACTAGAGCGTTAACCTCTTACTATTTGAAAGTGGGTGGCTGCTGACTGAGCCAGAGCGGCCCAATCAGCGAGCAGTCCTTTGCTTGACGTCATTTCCGTCAACATTTCAACTGCAATAACTATATTTATAATAGTTTATAATAGTTTATATTAGGTTTATAATAGTTATAATAATATAATTTATAACTGTAAAAAATGCATGCTTCTGATAAAGCCATTAACTAGATTACCACCAAAATAAATATGTGCCTGGTGCGGATTTGCAGCCTGCTTTAGACTGGTACCCGGTCGACAGTTTCACACGCTACACCAAGGCCTATGTGTGAAGGTGGCGAACGGGTACTAGTCTAGGCCTGCTTAGCCTCGTTCTGCGTTTATTCGATAACGAGGTTTGCGAACTGTTTAGGCTGCCTTCGCTTACAGGCGTCAGTGTAGCGAACGCAGTCAAGCGTAACATGACGACTGGTATTATACAGGTTAATGATTGTGTAGAACCAGCAGCTCGTTTGTCATGCCACCGTGACTCATCACTTCGGTACTCTATAGAGTACCGAAGTGATGACGTCACGGTGCATGACAACGAGCCTGCTGGTTCTACACAATCATATGCTCTGGTAACATTAACTGTGTGTCGTGTTTTGTACCCGATTGTAACCATCATTCTGAGAGTCATTATTGCAGTTTTTATAGATTTCCAAAGGATGGAAGTGAAAAGCAACGGGAAAAAAAATTAATTGAACCAAAAAAAAATTTAACAAAAAAAAAATTTTTTTTCTTAATTTTTTTTTAAAATTCATTAAATATTGTAAGAACGACTTGCTACCGATGCTTTACCGCTGTCTGCAGCGCACACACTCGTGTTTTACGTACGCACAACAGTTGACCCTATGGCTACACCATGGAGCCAGGTGGCTTGTGTAGAACCAGCCCGTACGTTGTCTTGCCAACGTGACGTCACACTTCGGTACTCTATAGCAACGCGGTACTCGCAGCTCTATCACCTTCTTCGTACCTCTACCGCCGTTGACTCGCAGCTAGGGCCTGCATACCTCCCAACTCTCATTGGTTGATACAAATATAGTTAATTTTTAAAATTAAATTCTAAGTAGTGTTAGGGTTAGGATTAGGGTTAGGGTTAGGATTAGGGTTAGGGTTAGGGTTAGGGTCACAATGCACCATAAAAGGAATTATTAAAACAGGAGTTTCAGGCACGTGATTTGTATCAACCAATGAGAGTTGGGAGGTATGCAGGCACTAGGCCCTAGCTGCGAGTCAACGCGGTAGAGGTACGAAGAGGGTGATAGAGCTAAGAAAATAGGTAACGAAGTTATGAAGATGGGTAATGAAGTTATGAAGATGCGTGATGAAGCTACGAAGATGGGTAATAAAGCTACGAAGATGCGTGATGAAGCTACGAAGATGCGTGATGAAGCTATGGAGATGCGTAATGACGCTATGGAGATGCTTAATGAAGCTATGGAGAGCTTAATGAAGCTATGGAGATGGATAATGAAGCTATGGAGATGCTTAATGAAGCCATGGAGATGGATAATAAAGCTATGGAGATGGATAATAAAGCTATGGAGATGGATAATAAATTTACGAAGATGCGTAATGAAGTTACGAAGATGCGTAATGAAGCGCTATAATGATGGATAACAGATATATAAAGATGAGGACGCATTAATGTGAGAAGCACAGACCTTGTCGGAACGGAGACAGCGGATGACGATCATTCTTTGGAACTCGGTGAGTTTCTTCTCCACGGCGGCAGCAGCGGTGCCTTCTGCGGCTCACTTGCTGTCGTACAGCTGACGCCAGTCATCGACGTGCTGCTCAAAGTGTGCCCTGTAACAAGCACCATCTATACATGCATGTCCACAGCACAGCGAGTGTTGGAGAGAACAGCCACCGGATTTGACTGGTCACTGTTCATTTAATTATATTGGTAATATTAAAAATATGTTAAATTATTCGGATATTGTTTTTTTTTATTGTTTTTTTTATTTATTTATTTATTTCTTTAGGCAATTATCTATCATATACAATACATTGCATACTTTTACAATAAATTCTGAATTCATAAAATTGGATAACTACCAAGGATATATAACACAAAAAGCATGACTAGCACACTTATTTCCATTGTGGTCCTTGTTTTGCTATGCATTGAATCTAACCATTACACTACTAATACTATCAGCACTAACTATTAAAATATACAGTAGTTTATATATGTAGTTTTAACCGGTCATACAATGGTACATTCTCATAAGACGATACAAAATTTTTTTTATGCCTAATTTCAACCGAATTCTTTTAGCGAAAATCATACTCCTCTGCCTCTACTGTTTCTACCTTTTCCATCAGACATTTCTTAACCCTATACTTAAAACTAGAATAAACAGAATTTGACCTAACTTGTGGTAGAGAGTTCCAAGCTTCAATTGCAGTATAAGTAAATGAGTTTGTCCCACTGCTTCCCACCCTCGGTTTAAAAATAGACATCCACCTTCCCTTGTATTGAAACTTTCCCTTGGACTTCTGACGTTAACATGAAACCTTCTGTCATATACTGTGGGCCGAGATTATGTAATATTTTAAAAACCCTATTGACTTTCAGTTGCATTACCCTGAACTCTACAGGTACCAATTTACAGCTTGAACTCTCTAGCACCTATGTGTGCTCTAGTACCTAGCCTCTAATGGCTTTATTTTGACACACTTAATTGCAGCCTAGCACTTGTGCGCTTTGTGAGACTGCTGTACCATATACTGCTTGCATAGTCAAAATGACATTGAATTAGGGCAGAAACTATAGTAACTTTTACATGCCGTGTTTAAATACTTCGCTTTTCTGAAAGAAATTTCAATCTATTGTTAACCTTTTTTACAACCTTAATTCCCGTTACCTCACCACTCATGGAGTCTTCCAAGTCTATTTCTAGATACTTAACTGTATTTTTATGTGCAATTGCCACCCCATTACATCTGATGTCAGTTTTGGATTATCCCTGAGTTTGTGTTTAGTTCCAAAAATAATACTTTCTGTTTTTCCAAGATGCAAGGATAAATTGTTATCATTGAGCCATTTATTAATTGAATGCAATTCTCTACTTAATTCTTCCTGTATGACTAATGATATATCTATTAAGACATGTTACATGCGTTCAACTTTGATAGAGTGATGAACAGTTGATCAAATTTGTTTGCAATGCGATTTGATTTGTTAACAGTGCACTTTTAGAATGGTTTCATCAGGCTGCAATTGTGAGCAACTTACTAGCTAGTCTCTTGGTTTACTATAGCGTTACTAATTATCTACTACCTTTTTTTATGTAAATGACTCGCCCGCCGCCGGCAACACCATCGCGACCGGCCACCCCCGCAAGCCCGGCTTACACCCGGCCGCGTGCCAAGGTATCATTGTCAAAATGACACAGTTGCCCTCCCTTTCTTTTAGACTTCATAGTAAGCACTCATAACTTATAACCATTGATCACAAGATATCTTCGTATACATACCGCATCTGCCATTACAATTCTCATAGAAATT
Source organism: Priapulus caudatus (assembly GCF_000485595.1). Lineage (NCBI taxonomy): Eukaryota > Metazoa > Priapulida > Priapulimorpha > Priapulimorphida > Priapulidae > Priapulus > Priapulus caudatus. The sequence goes on along the minus strand of NW_014577194.1, from coordinate 492,853 downwards.
ACATCGATTTTCTTATTCGAAAATGCGACGATTTGGAATCCATTTTCAGAAACATCACAAGTATAGTTATTACACCATAGGTCGTTAATTCATCATAAATACAAAATGTCATAACTTTTAAAGTCTCCTGCAAAAGTAATCACATTTTAGACCTGTGATAGTCATAGCTATTTACGATCAAGGAGGTAAATATGACCTGTTATATTTATAGCTCCTTGTTTACGTTGACTCTGACAACGGGTCCCCCCCCCCTCGCACCTGAAGTTCTGGAACGGCTCCAGCTCACACATGCGGCATATCTCGTCCCAGCTGCGGTCGGACAGCCAGCTGGGATCGGGGTTCTTCAGCTTGTTCTCCAGTCCGAGGCCGCCGGTCAGGAAGAACGTGAACTCTGCGTAGTCCAGTTCACCCCTCGCACTGCATGGCAGTAAAGGCAGCACTAGGATCTCACGCAAGATCAGTGTAACAGATGCACTAGCATCGCAAGCAAGACCGGTGTAACTACACAGTTTGCATGAGGAGGTCGTGTTTAGAATTCACGAGAGTTTGTGACTCACCAAAGACAAACATGATGATCGAGTGTCACCGAAAACAAAATCTCACCAGTGTGACAAAACAGGCCTTGATACAGTTAAATTGACTACGTCACGAATTTTCTATGGTAAAATGTGTAAAATTTTTGTTGCCATTTTTTTACATTAAAAGTAAGAACTAACGTATCGTCAAATTTGTACCTGATAAGATTGTTTCTCAACTAGTTAAAAATCCAAAAAACCTAGACAATTTAATATTATGTTCCTGACATTAATTGCTTGCTATGGGCTACGTATGAGTCACGAGTGTATGTTCACATCGAACAATATAATCAAATAGGAAGTATAATGCAGCAATTTAACCATAAAAAGTGAACAGAATTACTTATATTTTGTGAAAAAGCGACAGGAAGTATAATGCAGCAATTTAACCATAAAAAGTGAACAGAATTACTTATATTTTGTGGAAAAGTGGAAATATTTTTTTCATTTCTACTATTTACGGTGACGTAATCGCTTTAATATTAATATATTCTTACTAACTGCAGAGAATATAAAGCTAGCACAGTACGAAGCACACACACCAACACCACAGGTGGAAATCAATCGCGAAACTCTTTGCGATTTCTCAACCAGTGACGTGCACGTGGGCGTGGTGTAAAACTCACAGCTGTATGTTGGTGCAGAGCAGGAGAGAGAAGAGCAGCTTGTCCTTCTCGAACAGGGAGCGACACACGTTGCTGTACAGGTTGTAGGTGAAATGGTCCTGCAGGTAGAGCAGGCGCCGGTCCAGAATCTTCGACTTGTTGCTGCAAAGAGACGACACGACCACCCGTGTGGCTCCATCTAGTGGTCTCTCACTGACAGCACAGTACCTTGTTATAATCTGTGCTACAGTAGTGACAACGGCCACTGCGTGTTATCACATAGATGTGAATATAACTCATAACATATATATAAAAAAATAATAATCATATAAAAAATATTACATGTACATAGTACATAGTACGTAGTATATAACTCATAACATATATATAAAAAAATAATAATAATGTACGATCTACTGCCTACCCACCGTCTAACACCATTACCATGGTTGCAGACGCTGCTATACTCATCACCTCCCCATCAGGTAACAAATCACACACCCACAAGGCATTTATAATCAGTTACAGATAACTACAGGTAAATTCGTATTAGGATATATTATATATATCCCAAATAACATGCTGACGT
>NW_014577194.1:487409-489406 GCF_000485595.1 Priapulus caudatus | reverse complement strand
CATAATCAGCTACTATCGCAGCGATGGATATTTTCTGACATATGACAAATAACGTTAATGATAACCACACGTCGGTCACCACACGCCCAGCATCGCTGCGAGTAGAGCGCTTCGGTAAGTGGTCACGCGCGCCGTGAGAGATGGTCCGTCGAGAAAACGACAAACCAGTGCCCGCCCGCCCTGCCGCCCGCCCGCGCGTCTCCTCACCTCTCCTTGGCGACGACGATGCCCAGCAGCTGGTCCTCGAGTCCCTCGGGCGTGATCATGAAGTTGAGCAAGGTGACCTTCGTCGACAGCTCGGGCAGGTAGTGCGGGTTGCGCAGCTTCGTCGTCACGTAGAAGCGGAAGTCGCGGCTGTACTCGATCACGCTCTCGCCGAGCCGGATCATCTCGGCGCCACCTGGCGAGGGAAAATGTCACACGGGTCGGACGGCGGTTTTCGTTGGATGGAGGGATCGCGTGGAGCAAGGAGGTTTTTGAATCGAGGACGATTTCAAGCGTGCCGTTAAATATGTACGCTACATTTTTTAATGTTTATCTATGTTTTTTTTTATCTTATCGTGATGATAGATTGAGTTGCACTGATTTATGTTGCATGATGTTCATCCATACCAGGTCTTGGTCTCACCCAAACTTCCACGTCTAAACTGGTGACTCATCAATACATTTCTTGGTCTCGTTTAAACTTTCAAGTCTAAAAAAATCACTGCAAAACTCGTACGCGCACACCGCACTACACACGCATAAGTCACTCGAGAATTTGCATTAATTTCAAAATAATCGACCCCAAGCTATGCTGGCAGGTGCGACACAATCGCAGACATGCATACACACGCAGAACAGCAGATTTCTATTATTTCTCTGTGTTACAGCAAGTAGCAGTTTATGTACGTGCATGTGGCAGTATATGTGGTCGGACGATTGTGAGAGAGAAGATGGACTTAACCATTTCGTCTCAAATCTCCGATTAAGCTGCAAATCATTACTCACCCCTTCCTTCATTACTCCCCGCATGAAACAGTATTAGCGATTAATGCCAGCATAAACATATGTAGAGAAAGTATATGTATCTGTACATATGTTCATGATATATAGAGCTGGAACCAACATAATTTAAGTGGCGTTTCAGAGCCTCTAGCAGCTAGTCCAACACAGCTTAAAACAGCCAGCCATGCACGTTTCAATAATTTAACATTTTGTCGGTCCACAGCATTTTACTGCAACAATTAAACGCATCAAATTAAAAAAGCAAAACGCAAAGAGATCTAGCAACTTTTAACAGCTTTCGCTAACCGCCATCTTCCCAGGCTGGCTTCAAATTGGTATATACTGGAAGAAAGAGACAACATGATGGCTGTGGACGGAGAAGAAGATAGAGGAATCGCGCATGGGCTACCGACGATCGCCAAGCACTCCTCGATCCTGTTCTTCTCGACAGCCGACCTTGCAACATCGATCCCATGTACCAGTACTCGCTGACGTGGTTCGTCAACCTTTACATCAACTCTATCCACGAGAGGTGAGACACGTGCTGACACCCACCGCCTGTGCAACGTTGGCAATATGACGTTGGGCCAACGTTGGCGCGCTGATCATGAGCAAAAATCCGTTGGGCCAACTTTGGCAGCCAACGTTGGCATGTTATATCTGGGATATATATAATCAAGAGTAGGTAATAACACGTACATGTGTTATTATCTACTCTTGATATAATATATCCTAATAGGAATTTACCTGTAGTTATCTGTAATTGATTATAAATGCCTTGTGGGTGTGTGATTTGTTACCTGATGGGGAGGTGATGAGTATATAGCAGCATCTGCAACCATTGTAATGGTGTTGGACGGTGGGTAGGCAGTAGATCGCACATTATTATTATTTTTTTATATATATGTTATGAGTTATATTCACATTTATGTGATAACACGCAGTGGCCGTTGTCACTACTGTAGCACAGATTATAACAAGGTACTCTGCTGTCAGTGAGAGAACCATAG
>NW_014577194.1:480075-484826 GCF_000485595.1 Priapulus caudatus | reverse complement strand
GCCTCGGCAATCTAGAGCACAGAGAGACAGAAACACGAGTGACGAGAGCACGAGTGAGGCACGAAGGGTTGTTGTCATCTAGAGCACAGAGAGACAGAAACACGAGTGACGAGAGCATGAGTGAGGCACGAAGGGTTGTTGTCATCTAGAGCACAGAGAGACCGAAACACGAGTGACGAGAGCACGAGTGAGGCACGAAGGGTTGTTGTCGTATCAAGTACTACATATGTGTACCCGAGGTAGTTTTAGGTTGTTTAGTATTATGTTTATATTTTTATATGACGTATGTTTAGGGTTAGGGTTAGGGTTAGGGTACACTTCTGTAGTACAAGTCTGGTACACTTTGTGTATACATATATGTACCTCAGGTACATATATGTAGTACCTGATACGACAACAACCCCTTCAGCATGAGTGAGTGTAGATGCAGGACATAAACCACATGAATGCAGCGTTGATAGCCCATCTAGCCGAGTGCGGTAGTCACATCGCAAGATGGCAATGCGCAATCGGATACGGCTACCTATCAATCACCTACTCCTGGCAGCTAGGACAAACCGTGAAGAGTAGACAAGCATTATTCGCCAATATCGGCCTTTGTATAGATAACACATACTGGAAAGTTACGTTTCTACTTTCTGCAGGGATATATTAATTACTAGAGAACTCGCGTAGGTATTGCGGTATCAGGTAGGTGATCAGTGAGTAACACAGCAGTTCTCTAACCGCAGGCCGTGTCCCAAAACACGGCCGCCACGCCGTTTGAAGTGGATCGCCGTGGGTTTCCAGCGACTTTTATTCATAGTAAAACTGTGGCTGACCCAAGGGTGCGCCAACGTAGCCCAATATATGACCAGACATTTCTCATCACAGCAAAGAGCACGAAACATCCGACAAGAACACACGAACACCACAGAACACAAGAAGCAAGAACACAAGAACCACCGAATTAACCCAAACGCCCAAAACCACTGCGAGTTCCACTCCCCGCCTCCCCAGGAAAAAATCCTCATCCCCGCAGCAGCGCCACCTTCTGTTTCTTCGAGATGTCGTCGCTGAGGATCTTCGAGCTGTCGAGGATCTGGATGGCCGTCTCGTCCTCGAGGATGTTTCCCTCGGACGCGGACAGCGTGTGCAGGATCTTGTCCTCAATCTCCTTCAGCTGCTTGCGATTCGCCGCGCTCTGGATGATCAGCGCCTGCCTCTCCTCCTCCAGCTCCGGCCTGAAACGATGAGAGAGCACGGCGCGTGGGAGCAATGTTCAAAATAAGGGCTATCCGTTTGTCCTCACTTGTCCATTTCCACGGAGGACAAGTAGACCTGTCCAGTAGCTTGTCCGCTGGACAAGCAGCTGTTTAGAGCAACTTTTTAGAGCAATTTTTCATCATTTTCTACCATCGCTTCAACTTTGTTAAGACAAGTAATAACTTAAAATAAATAATTGTGCTTCTTTATGTTCTTTCAAGTTTGGTGCCTAATTTGAACTGTTAGTGAACTCAGCTGTATTAAAAATACAAAGTAATTAAGATATTGGGTCTAAAATTTAATTTGATTAAATGTATTACACATTTACTATATTTCTATGTTATTAATCAGGACAAGCAAAAATTTTGCAGGACAAGCAAAAATATCTTGTAGCTTGTCCGTCGGACAAGCAAAATTTTTCCATTATTTCAAACATTGGAGAGGAGCGGCGTGTGTCGGCGATGCGTCATCATACGCGAGGTTATCGTCAGCGTTGTCAGTCGTTACGCGGCAGTCATACGTGGTATAAGGTGGCCACTGTCCGTCCCGAATCCACATGATCAGCTACTATCGCACTGATGGATATTTTCTGACATATGACAAATAACGTTAATGATAACCGATGACTGCAGCCATCGGTCGGTCACCACACGCCCAGCATCGCTGCGAGTAGAGCGCTTCGGTAAGAGGTCGCGCGCATCGTGAGAGATATGGCCCGTCGAGACAACGACAAAGCAGCGCCCGCGGGCGGGCGGGGGCGGTGCAGATGTAAGAGGCACGAATTCTCCAGCATTTAATTCTCACAAAGGTTAGTAGTAGGTAGTCATCGAGTGGTAAAGTTTAAAAGAGTTAACAGTAAGTAATAAAGTTAAAATAAAATAAACTAGGAGAGCACTTCGCGAGAGCACAGACCTCCACCAAGGCAGCGCCCAATTCTCGTCAACGTGGAAAAACTTTAATAATTATTAATTAGCTTGTCGGATCCGGATCACCACCAAAAATCTCCAATCAATTCTAAGTTAGATGCAATTTTCTGACTATCCTTTGAAACTAATGTACTACTTCTTCTTATTTGTGCTGTACACAACCACAAACCAACAAAACACACGCCGATACAAACACACAGCCGGTGAAAAAACATAAACCTCCTGCCACCCGTGGCGGAGGTAATAAGTTATAGTATAAGTGGCAAGTCATAAGTTGCAGATTTAAAGTGCCAATTTCGCGGCGCAGTGCCTCACTCACATGATTCGCAGACGACACCTTTTCCATATTAATCTCCGACACGAATAGCGAACCACTTTTAGCTGATCCTTCGGCTGACCTTCCCTCCCGCGTCTCCTCACCGGCGCGTCCGACGTTTTCAGGTGGTCGCAACGCTGGCGACAGGCTTCAGAACGTCTACGACAACCTGACGGGAGACGTGCTCATAGCCTCTGGGAGTGATCGTTACCTGGCGCGTTTCACCGCGTCTTCCGAGCGGGGACTGGGATACGGACTGGATCACGACGCAGCGCGGGGTGTGAGCTCATGCCTCCGGCTGCACGGCCTGTGGAGATCGGATGGGCCGACCTACTTCTGTGAATACCGATCAATAAAAATATAAACTCTTCCAATCACCGTAGGTTGATCACTAGAATTACTCGAAGTTAAACGCTATTGCATCATTTGCGTATGGACCATGAAAAAATGTGAAAAACGACGAAGCGTCGTCGCCGATATTGTTTGGCTGTCGTATTTATGATGTTGCCCGGTGAGTGGCTGGTTAGGCGGTCTGCCCCCGAACCTACATGATATTTAGTCCAACCGTCGGGCGTGATTCCAGGCGATGGGATCTCCTGCTCCGCGGACTTCTTCTGCAGTCAGTACGCTGGGAGAGGACCATTAAGATATCAGCGTGGAAATTGCTGGCTTCGCCCTGCGAATGCATTCTCTCTCGGCAACCGGCGTACTACAATCGCCAACTCGCGCGACGATGCGTAAGTGCTGCGACTGCGATCGCCGTATAGTCATGCTCGGGCTGCCCCCCACGGAATTGCGCGCTCTTGCCTTGTCCCTAGCAGCGCTGCACTGCACACTCGTTGCTTTCTCGCAGCAGAAGCCATTTCAACAATGTCAAGAAGTGAGCTATTTTACTTTATATACTGAGCGCGATGAACCCCTAACAAAGTTTTGGGTGAACTCACAATTGATGCGCTTCGACACTTGTTTTATCTACAGCCCTCAATTGTCTTCAACGTTGTTGTTGCTCTTGAGTATTCATCAGGCCGTTTGATGATCGATCCTCAGGGACAGCGCGAAACAAGTGGATCAACGAATTCGGAGCGAGACAACAAGGTCAGAGCGTGATCAAACTCACTGACCCGGTAACTGCGAACACTAGAGACTGCATCCAGGTACGTTACTGCATGCTCTCTAGCCATGCCAGAGTCAAAACCCTTCCAGATCGGTGGAAAACGCTTGACTGATGGATGGTTAAATTTAATAGATGTTTAGCCCTCTGTACTAGATAATTACCAGAGATACTATTTTAGAACTTATTTTTACGGTTAACTTAACTAACTACGTGGTTTATTCAACCTAGTCTTAACACCTTTCGTATACGAACTCCGGCATCCTAACTTTAAAAAAAAAAAAAAAAAAATTAAAAAAAAACTCAGATGTAACAACTTGGGTTAACAAGAACTTACTTTAGTGCACCGTTAGACCGTCATAGATTGTAAACTTTAACAGATTAATAATTTAGGAAAGATTTATAATTTGGATTTCTAACTTTTCCAGTGGTAAACTATAAACAGGGATTACACAAGACTTAACTTTAGTAGTATTTTTCCACGTCATTAGTGTAAACCGTGCACATCGGTGTGCATGTTGTAGTTTGGGTCAGCCTGCACATTATAGAGACGTAGGGGGGAGCTTGATCATCACTAGAACCACTGCTGCTGAAGCAGACCTTCAAGCAAGGTGAGGGAGAGCAGAGAGTAGGAGAGAGAGAGAGAGGGAGAGAGAGAGAGAGCTGAGATGTGATGGCGTGTGTGTTGTTGTGGTGCGGGTGGCGTTCGCGTGCGTGAGTGCGTGCGTGCGTGCGTGTGTGTGTTTTCTGCAGATGGGCAACAGCAATTAAGGGAGCCCCACATGCCAGTCATTGTCCGTCACTCACATCTGTCTAGAGCTGTGATATATCTGATCGTTGTCTCTGTTTATTATTATAGTTGCTGGTAGCTCTTCGTCTGGGTAGAGCATGCAGTGATTATCTGTTGTTCTGTGTTAGTTATTGTTGGCTTTTCCACTGTGAAACTGTAGATAGTAGTGACTGGCCTTTGTTCGTCTGTGCCCACAAATACTAACGTATACTAGAGTACAACTTGATGGTAGTTGTGATTCCAACCACTCACCCTCTGACTCTGTAATGTAGTGGTCTACTGTTAACAAGATCTTGAATTACTTATGCTGATAGGGGCTATGTCTCCCAGGGTACTGCCGGAACGTACCCTGGTAACTATCTA
>NW_014577194.1:476189-479805 GCF_000485595.1 Priapulus caudatus | reverse complement strand
CTTACCACTCTATGACTACTTACTGCTAACCTCTGTGAGAATTAAATGCTGGAGAATTCGTGCCTCCCTTACATCTGCACCCCCCCCCGCCCGCCTAGAATTCTTCCTCACCTCTCCTTCTCCCCTCCCAAGCCTCCGATAAGCTTTGTCGCTCGCTGCAGCTTCTTTGCGCATAGATCCACCTGGAACTCCAGCATCTTCTTCTTCTCTGTAACCTGATGGAGAAAAACAACTGAAGCCATTAACATACAAAGTCAACAGATGGAAACACGTGGGTGAGAGGCACTATCCCACACAATATTGTCTAACTCTCAAACGTGCCTCAGCACAATTACTATCACACTAACGTCAGTGGAGTTTCCAAGAATAATTTATTGATGTAGTAAACATTTCTTGAGATTAAACATTCTGTAAAGCGAGTGTATTGCATTAAGTACATATGAGTATAATGTTCTCATATTACCAGGGGTTAATAATGACCAAATTTGTCATTATTAACCCCTGATATTATGTATATGAGGTGTAGCTAACCTTGAGCTAAATTACTGAATGTGATCGATAAAACGTATCACATTACAAAATACCTCCACGGGCCAATATTATAGCCAAAATTAAATTACACGGTTAAGGGAAATTTTAAATTACAAGACAAAATATATAGCAAAAGACAATATAAGGTATGAGGTATGAGGTATATAATGCACTCGCCTCGTGGAACTGTTTCTTCAGGTTGCTGAGCTTCGCCTCGACCTCCGCGAGCTCGGCGCGCTTCGTGTTGAGCAGCTGCATCGTCGTCGACAGCTGCTCCTCAGCTTCCATCAGCTTCAGCTTCTTCGGAGCGACGACCTTCGCGACGCGGTCGTATATCTCCATCGCGCACACCCACTTGCACAGACCTGCGTGCGGTTACCACGGCGACGCTCGTGATGCATTAGGGAGAGGACGAGTGCGATGATGATGATGATGAAGATGATGATGATGATTGTAAAGGGTCGATCGACAAGGACGAAATGAACCCATACTGATAAAACAGTGAAACTTTCGAGATGTGTTGACCGGAGAGCAAGTGCTATGATAGAAACCCCGCGAAAGGTCAGCAATGATGGAATCGACCTGAGGATATACCACGGTAACGTTCGTGGGAGACAAGCTATGTCAACGAGAGAACTAACACGATCATAAACCCACAAGCGTCAACGACGACGAAATAGCATTACACGGGGTGCACTTGATCACTGACCTCTTAACCCCGAGAGTGACCTTTTCTACCCCCTGCAAGCATGCTGTACTTAGCGTCTACACAGCGAAACATGGATGCAACTTGCCTTCGGCAGCAGAGGAAGCTTTCGCGACCTTGGTTGGGTCAAACTCCGGGTTCGTGCAGTAATCTTTACGGATTATCTTCATAACTGCCACCTGCAGGAAAAAATACGGGTTCGAGATCGGAAACGGTGTTGCGCGCGTGACGTTGCCGTTTCGTACCGAGACCGTCTCGCGCGCCCACTCGTGCTTTCCAGCAAACGACGCACACCCCATCCGCTTGTCCCTTGTCAGCCCCGCAGCAACATCCCTCGCGTCGATGTGGAAACGCGTCCCGTTCTGCTTCAGCAGCAGTGGTTCTAGTGATGGATCAAGCTCCTCCCCAACGTTCTCTAGTAATGCAGGCTGACCAAACTACAACATGGCACACCATGCACGTGTTACACTAATGACGTGGAAAATACTACTAATGTTAAGTTCTTGTTAACCTGTTTAAGTTGTTACACTGAAAAAGTTAGAAACCAAATTATAAATCTTTCTAATTATTAAACTGTTAAAGTTACAATCTATGACGTCTAAAGTGCTACTATAATGTTAAGTTCTTGTTAACCTGTTTAAGTTGTTACACTGAAAAAGTTAGAAACCAAATTATAAATCTTTCTAATTATTAAACTGTTAAAGTTACAATCTATGACGTCTAAAGTACTACTATAATGTTAAGTTCTTGTTAACCCAAGTTGTTACACTGTTAAAGTTAGGATGCCGAAGTTAGTATACTAAGTTTAGACTAGTTGAAAAACCACGTTAGTTAGTTAAGTTTAACCGTCAAAATATGCTAAAATTGTAGTCTGGTATATTAGTCTAGTACACGTGCTAAACATCTATTAATTTAACCACCATCAGTCTACGTTCTTCCCACGCGATCGTGGGAAGGGTGTTTGACCTTGAGTGGCTAGAGAGCATGCAGTAACGCACCTGGATGCAGTTCTCTAGTGTTCGCATGTAGTCCGGGTCAGTGAGTTTGATCACGCTCAGCTTGTTGTCTCGCTCCGAATTCTTGATCCACTTGTTCGCCTGTCCCTGAGGATCGATCATCAACGGCCTGTGATAAAACAAGAGCACAACAATGTTAGACAATTGAGCTGTAATAAAACAAGTGTCGAACGCGTCAACTGTGAGTCTACCTAAAACTTTGCTAGGGGTTCATGTTGGCCAGTAATAAATAAAATATGAGCTCACTCTTGACATTGTGAAATGGCTATAGGCCTGCGAGAAAGCAACGAGTGTGCATGTGCAGCGCTGCTAGTGGAGCAGGCCAAGCGTGCAATTCCGTGGGGGGCAGCTCGAGCATGACTTGTACGGCGATCGACGTCGCAGCGCTTACCATCGTCGCGAGTTGGCGATGATGACGCCGTTGTCGATAGAGAATGCATCGCAGGGCAAGCCAGCAATGTTCCACGCTTGAATCTTGATGGCCTCTCCCAGCGTCTGACTCAGAGAGAAGTCCGCGGAGCAGGAGATGCCCATCGCCTGGAATCACGCCACTAACGTTGACAAATATCACGTAGGTCGCAGACCGCCTACCAGCCACCACCGCGGCAACATCATACGACAGCAAACAATATCTGCGACGGACGCTCGTCGTTTTTCACATTTTTTCATGGTCATCGCAAATGATTGCAATAGCGTTTAACTTCGAGTAATTCTAGTGATCAACCTAGTGATTGGAGAGTTTATATTTTTATTGATCGGTAGTTAGTAGAAGTAGGTCGGCCGTCGATCTCGACGAGCGTGAGGGAGTGCATGAGCTCACCCTGGTCGTGTGGATCCAGTCACGTATGCAGTCCTGCCGGAAGGCGGCGGTGAACGCGCCGAGGTAAGCGATCACTCCCGAGGCTATGAGCACGTCTCCCGTCAGGTTGTCGTAGACGTTCTGAAGCTCTGTCGCCGCGTGCGACCACCTGAAAACGTCGGACGCGCCGGTGAGGAGGACGCGGGAGGGAAGGTCAGCCGAAGGTCAGCTAAAAGGGGTTCGCTATTCGTTCACGACCACAACGGGAGATTAAATGGAAAAGTTCGTCTGCGAAATCGATGTGAGTGAGCACTGGCGCGAAATTGGCACTTTAATCTGCAACTTTATTACTTGCCACTTATACTATTACTTATTAAATTTATTTTAACTTTATTACTTACTTTTAACTCTTTTTAACTTACCACTCTATGACTACCTACTGCTAACCTCTGTGAGAATTAAATGCTGGAGAATTCGTGCCTCCCTTAAATTTGGCCCCCCCCCCCCGCCCGCCCAGAATTCTTCCTCCCCTCTCCTTCTCCCCACCCAAGCCTCCGATAAGCT
>NW_014577194.1:470544-473823 GCF_000485595.1 Priapulus caudatus | reverse complement strand
CCGCGGAAAATTCTCATGCCTGGAGAAGACAGGTGAGCGGCGTGGGGGTGCATGAGCACGCATGCCGAGTGCGTCAGACAGAAATAAGGGAATGGTGGGTTCAGAGATAAAGAAACCTGCCGAGGGCTTCACACAGAAATATGGATAATGATGGGTTTGAAAATAAAAACGTACACCGATTGCTTCGCAAGTGAAATTATGGATTGATATGTTTAGAGATGAACACACAACGCATACTGAGTGAATAAAAAGTAATCAGATATCAAAGAGACTCATGTGGTAAACGCAGTCACTAGTAATAAGAAATACTACAGACTTCACCCACAACAAACAGCATGTAAGCAGGTTGATGAATGGAGAGCCGGATAATTATTGCACGTACCTTGAGTGTGTTTAGGGCGGACAGCGCAGCTTCCAGAGCAGGAATGGCTTCAGCTAGTTCACTCTCGCACTCATCCTTCAACGCCTGCGACTCTGCTGCCTGCTCGTTAGCCACAGCCTCATCTTTTCTCACCTGTCCACAGCAAGCAAGAGCTCAGTGGGAACAGACAGGATGCTGACGGTGATTGAAGAATTTATGAAAGTGTATTATATTCTTTTGTGTGAACGCCAGGAAATACACGATTTCAATATCGACAATGTGAAGGCCTATAGCTGCATACAACCTCTTCTAACAATTAGAAGAATTCTGTGTATATCTTCCACGAGCAGAGAGAGAGAGAGAGAGAGAGAGAGAGAGATCTGCACTTGATGATGTACAAGCCTATAGCCCTCACCAATTCGCTGGTCTTCTCCACCTCAACGGATTCCTTCTCTATGATGACCATCATTTTCTCGTTCTCGCCCGAAGCTATGACGAGCTGCGGCTGTAGCAGTTCCAACTCCGCCTGCATCTCAGCTACCTGGGACGAGGCGAACGCCAGCTTCTCCAAACCGACCTGTCGGTGAGGAGAACGTACGAGTCATCACCGAGTACACTCAGATCATGTAGCATGCTTCCGGAATCTTGTTTTTCTTTCTTAGTTTCTCTCCAGTTTGTCTCTCATTCTTGTAGTATGTATCAGACTCGACAGCAACAATGTTGTATGCATTCCTACCACACGAACACACTCTCGTAGCATGCTTCTCTACGTCTCGCTGTCATCAACAATGGAACATTCCCCTCCAACATAACTTCGCAGCAACAGCAGCACATTACGCGACACTTTCGACAGCATTCTGCCTCCTGCCCCGTGTCTCCCGACTGGGGCTGCCCGACTGGGGCTGCCCGACTGGGGCTGCCCGACTGGGGCTCTCCGACTGGGGCTCCCTGACTGGGGTTACTCGACTGGGACTACTCGACTGGGGCTCCTCGACTGGGGCTACTCGACTGGGGCTCCCTGACTGGAACTACTCGACTGGGGCTACTCGACTGGGGCTACCCGACTGGGGCTCCCCGACTGGGGCTCCCTGACTGGGACTGCCCGACTGGGGCTACTCGACTGGGGCTCCCCGACTCACTGGGTCTCCTTAACTGACAGTGTGCGGCAGCACGAGCAAAGACATCGCGAGCTCACCTCGTAGCGACGTTTCGCCTTCATGATCTCCAGCTGCTTCCTGCCCAGCAGCGTCTTGAACGACTCGATCAGCTCGAGGTAGGACGTCGGCGTCACGTAGTTGTGACGGCCCAGCTTCGCGAGAAACCTGTAGTAACCGTGGCGACCATCAGCATCTTCTCGCACGACCTCGGCGACACGATTAAAAAAAAACTCGCTTTGTGAGTTAATCGCTGGCGGTAGCGAGGAAAACGTGTGGATGCTGTCGCAGCCCTCCGCTGCAGCAGAGTGGACCGAAATGTCGCCAGTTAATGGCGATTATACGTATATGCGTGCGTGTAGAAATCCGGTCTGCTACTCAACCCTCGCACGCCATTCAGTCTTCACCGTCACAGACACAAGCAGCACGAGGGCACATTCATCCCCGCCGCTGCAAACATCTGTAACAAGCTCGACAACAAAGCAGTAAACCTGCCTTTGCAGAATTAACCTAGTGTGTTCTTCTAAGAAACGGTGAATTGGACCTTGAGCAACCACCGACAATCAATACCCAGGGCCATAATAAAAATATTGTTTGTTTGCCCTTACTCGACCGACTCGCCAAAAAGAGGCCGACTCAAAATTTTTTATTGATATTTCCCATTCTTTTTTTTGTTTACAAATTATATCACTGTACATTATATAAATCTGCAGGTAATACATTATATCAAGAGCGTATTAAGAAGTGTATTACCTTCTTAATACGCTCTTGATTATATGTACCAAGCAAAACAAACATTCAACATAAAAGGTATCTCCACACAAGCACACCCGAGCATGTAGACACCATGCTAAATTTGTAAAAAAAAAAGAATCCTACCTATACCTACCCAAACTTTTCAGCCTGGGTCGGGTGAGGGCAAACATATATTTTTTTAAATTGTGGCCCAGGGCAAAAGTTGCTATATCATATGCTTGGTGGTTCTCGACACAAACTGAGTGCTTCACGAAAGTGAATCGTGTGTGCATCGTCGTCACTGCGGTCTCACCTCTCGGACAGCTCCCTGCCGCTCATGTGGAAGTACTTGCATATCTCGACGGCGGCGTGCTTCTCAGCTTCAGCCATGTCGACAGCCTCCAGGTACTTGATGGCCACCCGCTCCAGCGCATCTTCCGGCCAAGCCTAAAGGACACAATAAAATATTAATGGCTCTGCACGGCGCGAAAGTATCTATTGCTGCTATAGCGACCTGGCCTTTATCGTACCGAAGATTCCGTCAGAGACTCAGAGGTGTCAGCGTATTACGCTAAACCGAATGAATCCGATGATGGTCACTGCCAGTTGTTTTTACGTCCTTGGCAGACCTTTTAAAGTTGCAGTTACTGGCGAAAGGGTCAGGCATTTTACGGGGTTGTCTCAGTCACGAGGGGTTTAAGGTCCTCGATGTTGAGAGGAAAACTCATTACCTGTTGTCATTAGCAGTTGATGAGCGAGGGGAACTGGCGCAGACGGTTGCGGAACGTCTCTCCGATGGGGCTGAACGCGATGACGACATGAAGGTTCTGTCGGCAGTGGTTTACGAAGAACGCGTAGAGAGCCATCGGACTCAGCTCGGCGTTCTTGCCCGCCTCTAGAAGCGCGAGCGGCCGCACGCCCTGCGGGAGAAACCAGAGTGATCGACAGGTTAGCGATGCGGCTAGCGTCCGCGAAGAAACCCGATCCCGCATACGGTGAAAGCCATGGCTAGCGTCCGTGCCTGATCTC
>NW_014577194.1:461681-469641 GCF_000485595.1 Priapulus caudatus | reverse complement strand
CACAAGTCTACAATTTTGCATCTAAATCAATGACAATTAAGTTAACACACATTCACCCTACCTGAAGATGAATAGGTTAATCTTAGACTTGGACATGGTGTTGTAGTCTCAAGCTAAATCAATGATAAGTTAACACACATTCACCCTACCTGAAGATGAATAGGTTAATCTTAGACTGGGACATGGTGTTGTAGTCTCAAGCTAAATCAATGACAAGTTAACACACATTCACCCTACCTGAGGATGAATAGGTGAATCTTAGACGGGGACATGATGTTGTAGTCTCAAGCTAAATCTATCAACACACATTCACCCTACCTGAAGATGAGTAGGTTAATCTTAGACTGGGACATGATGTTGTAGTCTCAAGCTAAATCTATCAACACACATTCACCCTACCTGAAGATGACCAAATTCATCTTAGACTTGGACATGGTGTTGTAGTCTTCCAGGCAGCGCTCCACAACCTTGTTGAAGTCGTCGAGGGACTTCACCTCCTCATAGACCTGGTCCTCCGGCTCGGCGTCCGGACGCATGTACGCGCCGAACATCAGACTCCTCATGCTGCTCTCGGTCACCTGTAGGTGGAGACACCGTCGTATGTTATGTCCATGCACGGGGGATTATGTAGCCAGACAATCAGAGAATGACAGAGATAGGGAAGCACATAGGTAGACCAACAGACGTGCTGGTAGGCAGTCGGGTATGCAGACAGACAGAAAAAAAGCAGTGCCGGCTGGCAGCTAAGATCATTGGCACGCTGGTAGGCGGTCAGATATGCAGACAGGGAGAAAGCCAGAAACTATGGAAGCCAGGCAAGTAGGCAGTAGCAAGACCACAGGTAGGCAGATAGACATGCAGAAGTGCAAGGAGGTTTATAGTAAATAGACAGCCAGGAAGACACTTATACTGGTAGGCAGATAGAAAGATACATTAACCAAACAGGCAAGAGAGAAGGGGGCAGGCAGCCAAACATGCAGACAGGAAGACAGATGGTGAGGTAGACCTGTAGTCATCTAGGAATGCAGGTATGAAGGTGGACAGTGACAGACACCATTAGGTAAGCAATGAGATAAGGAGGGAGCTATAGGAACAATCTTCTCAAGGACCGATAAACGCGACACATATACAATGCCATGTGTAATGAACAGCTGAAATTCCCTTACTTTACCATCTTCCTCTAAATGTTCGAAAAGCGTATCAAAGTTATCCTTGAATTCGTCTCTTACGCAAACTTTTGTCGTCCTAAAAAAACAAAAGCAATTTTCATCCATGCAAATTTCTACACTACTACAATTCTGGGTTATTATATGAAATGACAATTTTGTTTTGGGTTGTTTTGTTTTGACCTCTTGGAATAATGTCATCGTATTTCATAGTAGATTAGACATTTTTATTCTGAGAAAAAAAGATAAACTTCATACTGAAGTGACACTACTGTCCGATGTTTGAGCCTTAAACGCTGTCTATGTATTAACATTACTGGCGATTAATCCAAGCAACGAACATTACAATGATAGGGACGACAGACTGGTTGTTAAAACTGTCACGTCAGTGAAATCTCAAAGCCAGTTATCTTAACATGAACTCTTCTGGGATTCGAACCATCTCATTAGTATGTAGTTTCTGTGTGACGGTGTGTTTTCGGTGGATTAATTTTGTTAGTGGTTTCCACGGCGACGTATACTCACTCGAACAGCCACTGTCGGTCATCGTCGTCTACTAGGCGGTCAGAGAAGACACGGAACACCTCGTGTACCCACAGTCGCGTGAACACCTTCTTATTCTCCACCTGCAGATCAGCACATGCACAAATGTGTACATATATATATATATATATATATATATATATATTATATAGATAGATAGATAGATAGATATAGATAGATAAATAGATACATAACCTTATCCCTAACACTAACAGTTAGAGCATAAGCATATAACCCTAACCCTGACCCTAATCCAACGACAATAAGTGCCAAGGCCCTCCCATGCCAGCACACACTCTGCCCGTGGATTCGATCGCTCTCACACTCCGCTCACGCACGCGTACCTGGTCCTTCTTTATGAGCAGCGAGCCGTAGATGACGCGCGCAAAGTCTCGCAGGTTGAACGTGTAGTGCGACTTGGCGGGCGTCGGCAGCAGGTGCGCCATCGCCGACTTGTACATCTCCATCGTCGCCGACACCATGTGCGTGCCGATGGCAAAGTAGTCCGACGAGAACTCTTGTTGCTGTAAACACGGGTATATATACAAAAACATGTGCTTGCATGCTGTAATTTCGTCGACTGCGTTTACGAACGCCGGCGAAATTAGTGCGGCAGTAAAAAAACCTTTCAAAGTTGATATCGGCACGGGTCTAGTTGCGGCACACCTGATGCGCCAGTTATTGACACTACTGTACATATATATACACAAGCATAACCGGATGATCCATACATAGAAGCATGTGCTAACATCTCAATAAAGCAATTCACCTGTCTGCCTGTTCAATTAATCGCCCAAAATTGCTTTTACTTTAGCTGCGAATAAAAACTAAATACGTATAACATATAAATAATAGTATATAATATATAAATAGTAAAAAGTAAGAGGCACATCGTTGCAAACTACCTTTCGGCCTTCACCCGTTTGCACTACGGAACTTTCAAACACCAATCATGTATAGGAATCAATAAGGATTAGGGGAAAACCCACACCAGTACAACACGAGCCCACACGCCGGTCGCCCGTAACTCGACGACCCCCCCCCCCTACCGTCACACACGCTTCGGGGAAGCCCTCACCTTCGAGGAAGCCCTCACCTTCGGGGAAGCCCTCACCTTCGAGGAAGCCCTCACCTTCGAGGAAGCCCTTACCTTCGAGGAATCCCTCACCTTCGAGGAAACCCTCACCTTCGGGGAAACCCTCACCTTCGGGGAAGCCCTCACCTTCATGTAGAGGCTGACAATGGTCGAGAAGATGCGCGTCATCGTCTCCGTGTTGAACGGGTTGATCGTCACCAGGTTGAAGTGTCTCGTGAAGCGCTGGGTGACGGGGTTGCGGCCTCCGCCCGGCGGGCCCATCGCGCACAGAAACTGTATGTCGACGAGCGTGATCTTCGTCGTGTCCTTCTTGTCATACCTGCAGGACGGTGACGGGGGGCGGTAACCGCATGGGTGTCATCAACAACGAAAATTGGGGACTGGAAAAAACGGGTTCGGTGCGGGGTCGGGGGTGGGGGCCTACGGAGCTCTGGCTGACATTTCCTGATAAGCTAGAAAATCTACTACAATCTATATAATTTTTAACATAAAAACTTGGATAAATAGTTAAGATCTTTAGATGCAATTCACTTTTCTTTTTAATTTAATTTTTAATTTTAATTCAATTTAACAAATTATAAAAAAAATTCTACCATGCGGCTCTTTAGAAAAAGGAGCTCTGCCAGCTTCCGTTCCATGCGCCATGGATGTCCATTAATTTTTTTTTAATTTACACGTTAATTATTCGGGTTAATTTTTCGGAATAATGCGTCTGATGAAAAGACCTTGAAGAGGGTAATGCAGGGTTTTGGTTTCTCACCATATGCCGTGGTCAAAGTACTGGCGCAGCAGTTCTATCGGCGGCTGAGCGCCGTAGATTTCCCTCGCTGGCATGTTCAGGTCATCGACGAATATCACGGCCTTCCTTCCCATGGGCGGCCCGTAGAATCCCTTCCTCCTCTTGTCCAGCTTAGACATGATGATGTCCTGGATAAAGATCACAAATAGTGGCTACACATGATATACAGACACGAATGATGGTCAGATCAGTGAGGTGACATCAGGGCATATTATTTATTATTATTATTTATGATTTGAGACAAATCGCCACGATTCTTAGAATTTCAGATTTCGTGATAATGTACGAGAAAATTTATTTCAACAGGAATTTAATAAAAAAAATTTTATTCGCCCCTGATTTTATGATAAATTAATGTATTTAACCTGTAATATAACATGTGATGTAATCAAAATATATGGATTTATCATAAAATAATCCTTTTATAATATATATGTGTGTATAAATAATATATATATATATATATATATAATATTCACTTACTCTTACACAATAATTCTGACTTAATGACGCTATATCTACCATAATTCTTATAAGACAATGGTGAGAATGATCACGTGACAACTCCGTTATGTGACAGCTGAACTACTTAAACACTCACTTGGGTCTGGGCCGCACTCGTCTGAGCAGAGAAGTTGATGAAGGAAGGCTGATAAACGTCCTTGGACAAGCCATTCATCAGCTTATCCTGGATGTACACGCTCTTGCCTGTCCCAGTCGGGCCAACAAAAAGAATAGGCCTGCAGAAGGTAATGGTAATTGGGTATATAATGGAAATAAACAATCACAGAGATGGCATATATTATGAGACACATAAAGACAGGCATATATTACACGTCCAGACACACACGTACACTTTTCTTTACCAAAAGCACACATTATACGCAGGTAGAATATGTGCACATGTACACGTGCATGCACGCATACCAACAGCTGGAGCTAGAGTGGCTTCTGTGAAACAGTTGGTGCCATCTATTGGCTGAAAGGAGTACTACATGAGTGCATACTTGGGCTCGTAGGGTCTATGTCCCCCTGACCTCTGTTTGACCTGGCTCGTTTAGCTATTTCTGACTAAGAACCCCTAACTTTAACCATACAACCGTTATTCGGTATATATTATATATATATATATATTAGTCAGAAATAGCTAAACGAGCCAGGTCAAACAGAGGTCAGGGGGACATAGACCTTATCTGCCATACTTGGAGTGCTTGATGCATAGATCCATGAGGTAAGTGTAGCGAGCTGTGTCCATCGTTGGCACGATCACATCCCTGACGTTCTTGCCACTGACCTCAATATTCTTGATCAAGTCATTCCAGTGCTTCCAATTGCCTCTTGATTTATACTACAGGCATAAAACATTGATTTTATCAAGTTGTTGGCACTTAGCTAATAGTTATAACACTAAGTATTAAGATAAAAGTTTTAATTATGAACTTTAACTCATTCTGTTATATTAATTAAAACTCTATTGGGAAATGAAAGAGAAATCATATCAAAGGTAAAGTTGGCCCTTTCTCTGACTCATTAGAAGCAGAGTATCTGGCTTATAACTGTAAGGCAAGCATAGTCGCCCTCCTCATGTGAGGACTAGTGTGATTCCGCACCAACTACACAGTAATCTATATATATAAAGTTGTTGAGTTTGTGTGTACTCGTCTTATAACTAGAGAACTACGCAGCCTATCTGTTTATATAGAAGAAAATTATCTTAGCAGTCAACGGCGACCGATGTCCGAGGCCCAATTCCCCATCTAATACATATTTGTCAATGTGTGTCAGTTTGTCTGTTCTCGATACAAAACTATACGGAGCACTCTAGAAATGTCAAAGACGTTCAGTAGGGGTACATGTTCATGCTGAATGTCATGGGCACATTCGATTTGACCTCCGAGGTCATTAAAGCCAAAAAAAACGAGAAAAAACGATAAAATATACTGGCCCCTGCAGCAGCATTATATAAAGGCGCCCCTGCAGCAACACAAAATAAACGGGCCCCTTAAGCAGCACTAAATAAACGGGATTCCCTTTGCACTGACTTGCATTACTGTACAATGTGTGTTACATTGCGTTACTATACATGCATTATGTTACATCCGCCATGTCATGGTCGTAACAACATTCACCTTGCACTGACTTGATACAGAGTGTGCAAGACTATTTTCGATAGGTTAGTTAGATAGATAGATAGATAGATAGATAGATAGATAGATAGATAGATAGATAGATAGATAGATAGATAAATACATCGATAGATAGATAAATTGATTTATAGATTGATAGATAGATAGATAGATGGATGGATGGATGGATGGATGGATGGATGGATGGATAGATGGATAGATGGATGGATAGATGGATGGATGGATAGATGGATAGATGGATGGCTGGATCTATATCTAGATCGAGTAGATAGATAGTATAACTGAAGGATAGATAGATCTATTGTGTATTTGATAGGTTAGATAGATAGATAGATAGATAAATAGATTTATAGATTGATAGATAGATAGATAGATAGAATAGATAGATAGATATATTTTTGTGTATTTTGATAGGTTAGATAGATAGATAGATAGATAAATAGATTTATAGATCGATAGATAGATGGATGGATGGATAGATGGATAGATAGATGATAGATCGATTTTTGTGTATTTTTCTTTCAACCAAGTCTTCGTCATCCAAGCGCTTTATTTCCCGGGCAACGCCGGGTCTCCTAGCTGCTAGTTGATAAATAAATCTCTAGGTAAAATATTTCTTATTTCATTACAAAATGTGAAATGGCTATGAATGTTAATTATAGGCTCTGCATCTGTTTTTCTATCACACTTTTTTCCTTTATTGACTTAATAAAAAAAATGTTTAGCCACCACAAACTGTTTGTGGACCAAATAATTTCTTAGCCACCACAAACAGTTTGTGGACCCAAAAATTCCTTAGCCACCACAAACAGTTTGTGGACCCAAAAATTTCTTAGCCACCACAAACAGTTTGTGGATGGAAAAAATTCTTAGCCACCACAAACAGTTTATGGACAAAAAAATTTCTTAGCCACCACAAACAGTTTGTGGATTCTTAGCCACCACAAACAGTTTATGGACAAAAAAATTTCTTAGCCACCACTAACAGTTTGTGGACCAAAAAAAATCCCCAGCCACTCTGTCAGGGCGAGCCCACAATGTAGGGGTGGTCGGGTAGGGTATGGTTAGGGTTAGGGTTAGGGTTAGGGTTCAACCCTACCCTACCCAACCACCCCTACACTGTGGGCTCACCCTCACAGGCACTCTGTCAGGGCGAGCCCACAATGTAGGGTATGGTTAGGGTTGGGGTTGGGGTTGGGGTTGGGGTTAGGGTTAGGGTTCAACCCTACCCTACCCAACCACCCCTACACTGTGGGCTCACCCTCACAGAGTTCCTGGGGATTAGTCTTACCCTTCTTAGACACACAAAATTTCTTGGCCACCAGGGTTCAGTTTGTGGGCCGTAATTTGGCTTCTCGTTTACTTGTAACTGATATACGTGTGGGTGCACGGTTTGTTTGTGGTGGCTTAACATCTCTACACAGAATTATTTATGGGACTATGTAAAATTTCTTAACTGTTTGGCTAAGATTCCTTAAAATCATATAATCCATAGTGTACTGTAATGTATTGTACTGTGTAGGTATTGTTTTCCATTATTATTTATTGTTATTTTTAAAGTATTATCCCTAATCTCTAAAATGCCTCCTTCAAAAGCGCCATCTACCATCATTTTTATGAAAGAATTTTGGCAGCACTATGCCATTGTTTCAGTCATTAAAATATATAGATGCACTACTTGATCTGGTGTAATTTTTCGTGCAGGGGGATTGCGAATCCACGTTCTAGACTAACTAGTACATACATAATTAGATACATAACTAGATAGATAGATCGATCAATAGATAGATAGATGGATATATATCAAGAGCATATAAAGAAGGAGAGCGTACAACGGTAAAATGCTGAAACAATATTGCAGTATTAGTCGAATTAATAAACTTTTCCCGTGATAATGAGCGGTGAAAAATCTAGTAGTTTCGCCGAACACCGACTATAGATTAGTCAGTTACTGTGACCGTCTCTCGTGTGGGCGGAGTGTACGGCCCACACTGTGGCCAGTGTGTTGCTTCCGGTCGCCGCTGTGTAGCGCCATAGTGGCGCTGACTCACGTCATACTACCAGAGTTTACTATACATCCAGCGTGAGGTGGGCGTGAGGTGGGCACAGGTGGGGGTCATCACTATGGCAACCAATAACAGACCAATGACAGAATCATTGACGGAAACATGCGAGGTTTACCGAAGTTATAACACTTCGAGAGACAGTC
>NW_014577194.1:456676-459562 GCF_000485595.1 Priapulus caudatus | reverse complement strand
TGAAAGTTGAGTTACCGTTCCAAATGTTCAAATTCCGAACATCTTACAACAAACGTACGTATCAGATTCTTTGTGAAAGTTGAGTTACCGTTCCAAATGTTCAAATTCCGAACATCTTACAACAAACGTACGTATCAGATTCTTTGTGAAAGTTGAGTTACCGTTCCAAATGTTCAAATTCCGAACATCTTACAACAAACGTACGTATCAGATTCTTTGTGAAAGTTGAGTTACCGTTCCAAATGTTCAAATTCCGAACATCTTACAACAAACGTACGTATCAGATTATTTGTGAAAGTTGAGTTACCGTTCCAAATGTTCAAATTCCGAACATCTTACAACAATGACCCGAGTCCTGATGTACTTAGAAGCAGGTATATATATATGCATATGATCTCATTGTCATAATTATCCATTAACTACACAACACATGTTTCACATTACGAGTATAACCTACCAGTCATTAGAACAAGTAGATATCTTCCCCACCCACCTTCCATCCACCTATACAACACCTCATACCTTACAGCTCTTGGCGACAAACACCAGGCACGGGTCGACGAGCCAATCAAACAGCGCCAACAACTGAGCGTGCGCGCCGCTCAGATACTCCGGCAGACTCGTCAGCCAGCTCTGCATGAGAGGGCGCCACCCGAGCGTCGTCGGCTCCATGTAGATCATGCCGCATCGGCTGACGGTGGCCGGCGACGCTTGCGACAGGTCCATGCACTCGAAGATCAGACTCATGGTGTTGGACAGCTGGATGATCTCACCACTCATGAGGCACAGCTGTCGGCGACCAAGATGTCAGAATCATCAGTAAGATATATACTATCATTTAAGACTATCATAAGAGAATGATCAGTTAGTCAGCGATGCCACTGTGTCGGCCAGTGTTAGCGATCAGAATCGTGTTCAATGCTAAAAGCATCTCGACTCTTTGTTTTTGCAGGTGGGATGACTTCATATATAGGTGAGGGTTAGGGTGGTTAGGTGGGTATATACAGGGTATCACATGTGGTAGGACAGAGAAGAAGAGCAAAGAGATCGGGGACGGGGAGAGAAGGGGATGAAGAGGGAGTACAATAGGAAGAGAGAGAGAGAGAGAGAGAGAGAAAGCAAGAAAGAGAGAGAGAGCGAGGAGAGGAAGAGAAGGAGAAGGGAGAGGTGAGAGAGAAAAGGGAAAGTGAGAGTAGACGAGTGAGAGAGAGAGAATGGAGAAGGAGAGGGGAAAGGTGAGACGAAAGGGAGAGAGAGAGAGGGAGAGGAAGGGAGAGATTGAGAGAGAGAGAGAGAGTAAGAGAGAAGAGAAAGACATAAAGGAAGAGAGGGAGAGGGAGAGAGAGAGAGAGAGAAGAGAGGCAGAGAGAGACAGACATAAAGGAAGAGAGGGAGACGGTGAGAGAGTCACCTTCTTGTTGTCGTCCAGCACAGTGTTCATGCTCTCGATCCACAGAGTGTCGATCGGACCGTCAAACAGCACCCACTTCCTGTCCGTCGTCTCCGCGGACGCAAACTCACGGAACGTGTTCGCGACGACTCCATCCGTCCACTGTAGTCATCAAAACAAAAGTCATCGGTGGTAATATGACAGTTTATAAAGTGCCGAATTTAACACAGTGACGTCACATGCAGGCAAACGTGTATGAGTACGTACGTATACGTCAGTCATGTGCATGCGTGCGTACGCGCGTATGTATATATGTATGTAGGAATAATATATGTATGTAGGAATAACCTAGTTGACGAGTGGTTCTAAACCGGCCAGGCCTGACATATACCTGTATACATGAGTCAGCGGGTGCAGAGGGAGGGAGTCCGGCTTGTTTAAAAAGATTGAAAAAGTCATACGGGATATAACTCCTATATAGGAGGCTTTTACAGGTACATACACCACACGTGCGCACGCGCGTACACATACACCTACTCAACGCACCTCATGTGAGACGGGGTCGAACTGACCGAACAGCTGACCCATCGTGATGGACTTGGGGTTGATCGTTCTGTAGATGACCTTCTCTTCATCCTGGTCGCGTGAGTTGAGCAGGGAGAGCGTGTCAGCGAGCACACGCAGTACCTGTGTCTTACCTCCAAACGGCTCACCAACCAACATGAAGCTGTAACGAAAGGTCCCATCTCACAATGACGCAGACTATTGGCCTCATATACACACACACACATATATATATATATATATCTGCGAGTGTTACGCGGAGGCAAGCCATACAGGATGCCTACATTCCGTTTTATCATTTACAGACTGGGTTATCGAGTGTACATGCATACCAGAATCGTTTAGACAACATTGGAAGATGAGCGTTTGGCATGAATTAAATTGTTTGAATTGCTTCGTCGTATCGACAACAACAGATATAACAGAGATCACTACTGATAATATCTATACTATTTATTTATCTATCTATATCGTATCTATGTGGGTCTATCGGGTGAGGTCTATCTATCTATCGTAATCGTATCTATCTATCTATCGTACATCTGATCTCATCTATTCTAGTCTAATCTATCTATGTAATCTAGTGTACCGGGTTAATCAAATGTATCGTATGTATCTATCTAACACCTGCATGCCTCACTTCGTCCCACTGTGATCCTGGCAAACCATCTCACAACTCTAGATTCTGAATCAGTTAATTTAAATATCTTAATAAAAGAGTCTAACCCTGCATATCCCCTTACTGCACTATCCTGTTCAAAACATCACACAATACTGACGTATAATAACAGTAATAAAGTAACCCTGCCAGCCTCGCACTATCTGGCAAACATTCACACGATACCGACGTTAATATAGCTATTAAGGTTTAAACTCGCGGCCATTCCCTCGCACTGATCGCAAACATCACACAATACCGACGGTTAAGTAAT
>NW_014577194.1:455393-456666 GCF_000485595.1 Priapulus caudatus | reverse complement strand
GATAGATAGATAGATAGATAGATAGATAGATAGATAGATAGATAGATAGATAGATAAATACATATATAGATATTTTTGGGGTATTTCTCTATCAACCAAGTGGTCACCAACTGAGCGCTTCATTTCCCGGGCAACGCCGGGTGTCCCGCTAGTTACCTCATAAACGTAGTCGTAGACGAGTCCCTCGGTAGGAAGGTGACAGTCTATCTTCCCCACGGCGCTGGGAATAGGGTGCTTTTCGTCTTTCCCTAGGAGCAGGTTGCGTATGTACTCATCGAACTTCTCTCTGCTAGCAGTGTCTGAACTGCCACCTAGCGACCAAATCAAGCCGAAGAGGAACGAAGCCTAAAAAAAGACACACAGCTCTGACTTTCTTCCACCATTGCAACATTACACAAATATAACAAAATCTCTGTTCGCATAACAAGAATCCCTGCACACTTAAGATGATACGGCAATACACCCCCACGCAGTTGACCTTCTCTTCTGCCTTCATCCACGCGAACAACTTCAAATGAGGAAACAGGCGAACAAAAAGAACACGGATGAAATTCATAC
This sequence comes from Priapulus caudatus, assembly GCF_000485595.1. Lineage (NCBI taxonomy): Eukaryota > Metazoa > Priapulida > Priapulimorpha > Priapulimorphida > Priapulidae > Priapulus > Priapulus caudatus. Next base: position 456,108 of record NW_014577194.1, on the reverse strand, counting down.
ATGAAGGGTGAATTCAGGTAAAAAAAATAATAACTTCGAAAAAAATAAAACCGATAACTTCGATAACTCCGAGTCCGATGAAAAGAGTCTGACGGGATGGATCCCAGTACCTGAAGCCACACGGCGAGGACCTTGGCATCGGGAGGCTGCGGCGATCCCGCATCCGGCTCGCACTCTCTCTTCATCAGCATCTCGACTAGATTCATCAGAGACTGCACCAGGTTGGAGTTGCTCGTCGGGCAGAGTTCCTACACGCGAAGCACACGGACACTCTCTACAGACACTCACCCCACGACACACACGAGCATTAGTCCTCGCCTCGAGATGTTACGTGAGCCGTAGCGAGGCGCGGCTAGCGTGCCTACCGCCACTGCTATGTGGGCGAGTGACAGTCAATGGGGGAGGGGGCAGTGTGACGGCCTGTGGTGGCTACTATGTACGTATCAGATTATTTGTGAAAGTTGAGTTACCGTTTGCAAATGTTCAAATTCCGAACATCTTACAACAAACGTACGTATCAGATTCTTTGTGAAAGTTGAGTTACCGTTCCAAATGTTCAAATTCCGAACATCTTACAACAAACGTACGTATCAGATTCTTTGTGAAAGTTGAGTTACCGTTCCAAATGTTCAAATTCCGAACATCTTACAACAAACGTACGTATCAGATTCTTTGTGAAAGTTGAGTTACCGTTCCAAATGTTCAAATTCCGAAC
>NW_014577194.1:449953-451659 GCF_000485595.1 Priapulus caudatus | reverse complement strand
CATCGACAACACCGTGCATCGATCGCGCTCGCGCGCGCCGCTCACCCGTGTCGTACGATCATCATCTCGTACGTCTGGATGACCTTCTGCATGAAGACGTCGGTCGGCTGCAGGCGCCGCCGCTCGCAGACCTCGCGCGCCGTCGCGAGAAACACGCGGTAGTCCGCCGCCGGCAGCGCGACGCCCGGAAACAGATCCGAGATGATTCCCTCGAAGAGCGGCACGTCGTGCGAGAGGAACTTGGGCAGGTTGACGTCGAGGATCGAGCGCAGCAGCAGCACGTCCTCGCTCTCGTCGGGGAACTTCAGCTTGAGGTTGCCGGCGGCGGCGAGCACGGCCTTGACTGCGCGCATGCCGTAGTCGTAGTGGAACTGCGAGGAGAGCAGCTCGGAGCAGAGCCGGTAGGTGGTGACGATCTTCACGGAGAGGTCGCGCGCGTCGATGAAGCCGTACGAGTAGAGCGAGATCTCGCCGATCATCGCGTAGTCGGGAACCATCATGGCGACCGTGCGGAACAGCACCTGTTCGTTTGTTTGTCGGATGAAGAGATTTTGTTTTAGTATGGTTTTTGGTTGTTATTTACTCGATTATTTGTTCCGTGCGGTGTTGGTTAGTCACGTTATTAATTTACTTAATTTTATATTTATTACTTACTTATATAATGAGTTATTCACTAATTAATTTATTTATTTATTTATTCATTCAACTCATTTTACAAGTGAATATCATCGTTAGACTTGCTTACAGAAGTGTAAGTATACATACATGCATTCACACACAAACACACGCACACGCACGCACACATACACACACACTCACGTACATGCATACATGTTACGTTTGTTGCACAAGCTATACAGACTGACCTTGAGGTTGTCTGGCAGCTCAGAGCGACCCGCGTAACCCGGGTTCATCGTGATGCACACGTAGCAGTTGGCGTTGAGCCGCAGCTCCGTCCCCTCGAACATGAACGTCTCGACGTTGCCCTGCACCGCCCGCACGATGCAGAGGATCTGTGCGAAAGTCAAATGAAGGTCACAAGTGCTCAGCCACGCCTGCAGCCGTGCTTGACCGTTCACTCATTTATTCGCGTCTTTCATTCTCGTCAATATTCTCATTGATCTTTACAGTTTTGCAGGTGATCATGAGGAACCACCGCTTATTCATTTACGTCTTTCATTCACATCTTTCATTGTTGTCTAATTGATCGTTACAATCTTGCGGGTGAGGATTGTTTTCGATGTGTTGATGAAGCACGGGGAATCGGATAAAACACAATGGGCTTCGAGGTCCGATTATATCAGCGGTAAAGTTGTGGTTACGGACGTTGAGCATAGAATGAACGATCATGGGTTCAAGACACTGTCACGTCACGATACTGTCATATATGTTACTATTACATGTTATACTGTCACGTTATACGTTTAAGATATGGCGGTAGACAGTTGAAAACCTTCAAAACTCTCCTCTATGAGGGATTCAAATTGAGAGCCTATCATGATATATTACAGCTCTATTGACTGGGGTTAGTAGGTATACCTGCTGGGCAACCACAGACAGCACCTCCAACTCAATTCGATTAAACTCGTCAAAGCATGCCCAAGCACCTGATGACGCCAAGCCCTTGAAGAACTGAAATGCATCAAGGCAACGAATAAACCCTCAAGGTAACAATCATTAACAAGACAGATGAGTCATAGCATATA
>NW_014577194.1:447019-449943 GCF_000485595.1 Priapulus caudatus | reverse complement strand
TACGGTGCTCACACCAATGAATAGTGTCATAATCGCTACAGCGAAGCCAGTGCAGACATTACGATGCTGCAACTGCGCGTGCGTTAATAAGATCGATCGTCCGCAGATGTTAGCATTGTTGGTCGCATCGTTAATGTGAGCGAGTGCGACAATTCGCACGTTAATGCGACGAATCTCCAGGGTGCGAAATTAACGCGAGTCCGGAGTCAAATACTCCCTGATTTACTGTCGGACTCCCTGATTTGACATATGCAGGAGTCCGTGTGACTCCCTAAAAATTCTGCTATACAGGGGAGTGATGACCAGTCTAGAGATGATGGGAGCAACGTTAGTTACGGGTGGCAGGGTGCAAAATTATCGGGAGTCCGGAGTCAAATACTCCCTGATTTACTGTCGGACTCCCTGATTTGACATATGCAGGAGTCCGTGTGACTCCCTAAAAATTCTGCTATACAGGGGAGTGATGACCAGTCTAGAGATGATGGGAGCAACGTTAGTTATGGATGGCGTGGCAGTGGGCTGCAAAAACAGCTGGTAAAGTCAAGTTTGTTGCTGATAGTGGTGGTGGTGGGTTCGCTGGTGATCGGGCTTTGCTGCCCATGTACGTGTCAATATGTCGCTCCCTTTCCATCCTGAAAACCCATCCCCATATGAAAATACATAATTGTGCGCGTACCAGAGAGCACAAGGTAGTACATAGTGGGAAGGCTACAGAGTGACTGTTCTCGCAAGAGAAGGAAATAAGTGAACACAACAGTTATGCTGCTTAAAGGTTGTCAACTTTCTGTGTAAATGGCTATATATAAAAATCTTCCATCAGATCATGTAGGTCACATAGATTCACTATTTCTTCGACATTTATATGATGCACTAACTTCGTTTTACTTCATATTATTGAATTTATTGACAGGATAATTATGATTATGGCTGAGAGCAACATTTATTTATCTCGAAACTGCATTCCTGGCTGCTAAGCAGGCACTAATTCATCTAGTTCACATCCTCTAAAGCCAGGTGGGACAGATGTAAACTCACCTGCCAGAGTTACCCAGATATTCATACGCATACTTCACGGTGGCGTTGATCAATTTCACCTTGCAGTTGAGATCTTCCCAGTAATACCTCAGCTGAGCCAACCACTGGAAGTCATTCTCAGATGCGACTCCTGTGTGCACATAAGAGCATAGACAGTATATAATGAAGCAGGTTATAACAACGCTCGCATTTGAATTCTGTGACATGGGGCAAACTTAATTTACCCTTTATTAAACGAAAGTCATAGTACAAACTAAGAGATTTGTCACAACCTTGTCGTTTATAAGAAATTTCGGTAGTTGAGACGTTTTGGGATATATTTCTAATTCACTTTAATCTTGAATAATTGATCTAATTAAAAAAAAAGATCAGACTCATTGATTTGACAAAACTAACAACGACAACAACTAACTCTACAATGTACACACTCTACAATTGCCTCCTTTGCCCCCTCCTCACACCTAGGCCCTAGATCTATAGCTGGTCAGCGTAGACGGGCAGTGAAACGAAAAGATAAATCAACCATGGCTGAAGAGTGCGCTCACCTTTGTTGGCCATGTCCAGTACGACATCGCGCGCGTGCACGTCGATGACGACCAGCGCTCCGAGGGTGATGCGCGCCTGCGTGGACAGCTTGCCTCTCACCAGCTTCACAATCTCTGACAGCTGAAGGTTCAGCTTGTCGTAGTACTCCTTCAAGCCCTGCGGACCTAGCGGCGAGACGGAGGAACATAGAAAAATTGTTTGTTCTAATGGCAGTACGCAGCAACAGTAATAGACCATGTTACAAGATCCAAAACTAAAGTTAGTATACGCGCTGATAAGAAGAAATATTATAAGTGGCGCCACTAAAGAATTGTAGATAGATTGATGATGGATTATAAAGTTTATCGAAGAATTACAATTACTAACTGATAAATAATGTGAAAAATTAAATTCATAGTTTAATGATGTTGCTCGGACTGTCCTCGTACCTGTGCGGATAGCTTCGTGGACCTCCACGGTCCAGTAGATTTGCGCCACACAGAGGACTACCTGACCAGGCCATTCTGTCACCCACTGGTCACGGGCAGTGACCGCGTAGCCCTGCAGCCATGAACGAACATTCCTTGCACTGACCACGACTATGAAGCTAAATTACTTATGCCTGCCACGACTAAACATGAGTCCCCTGATCAGATTAATACACCTTCACTGGACTACACAACTAACCGCCCCTCACCTGGCACAACTAACCACCCCTCACCTGACACAACTAACCACCCCTCACCTGACACAACTAACCACCCCTCACCTGACACAACTAACCACCCCTCACCTGACACAACTAACCACCCCTCACCTGGCGCGACTGGTCGACAACGTCGCGGATGGACATGAGCATAACGTCCTGCACCTGCAGCAGCCACTTCTCGACGGCGCCTCGCGCCTCCGCGGTCGATATCGGCCGGCTGAAGCGCACGAACTCGCACTCGCTGCTGTACATGCCGTGGATGTTGAGCTGCTGGTCGAACTCGAGCCGCGCGATGCCCTCGAAGCACTTCTTGAGGTGCGGCTGCACGCGCAGCGGGTCCTTCGTCTCGCTGAGGATCTCCAGCATCTCGTCGTTGGAGAGGAAGAAGAACCTATGAGGAGCGGACGACGTGTTACACGTCAGCACGAGTCTTACATGTAAGCAAACAATGTGTTACACACGAGTCTTACATGTAAGCAGATGATGTGTTACACGTAAACGGACGATGTGTTACACACGAGTCTTACATGTAAGCAGACGATGTGTTACACACGAGTCTTACATGTAAGCAGATGATGTGTTACACACGAGTCTTACATGTAAGCAGATGATGTGTTACACACGAGTCTTACATGTAAGCAGATGATGTGTTACA
>NW_014577194.1:434933-447009 GCF_000485595.1 Priapulus caudatus | reverse complement strand
AGTTAATCATTCCTTACCCCGAGTGTGTGTACAGCACTGCGTACACAGCTACGCGGTGGGTACACGCATACGGGATCCCAAATGGCCATATCCGGTGTGTACACGTACAACACAGCTACGGTGTGTCACAACGGACGACTACAACGTCGCCTTTTAACGGTGTGCTAGCCCGTGCGACTACAGCTCGCGGTGTGTACAACTTGCTACTGACACAGTACTCGTGTCGTTCTTGTCGTTACACGTATACGACTACACGCGACTTCCGGTGTGTCCTAACTGACGGTATTCAGTACACATACTTACGGTCGTGTTCACACGTTGCGACACAGGCTAACTGAGTTTGTACACGTCGACCGCAACGTCAGTCCTCGGATGTGTACACGGTCCTTTCATTAACACACAAGCTACAGCGTTGTGTAACCGCTACCGACACAGCTACGGCTCTGTGTCACACGTATACGGCACACAGCTACGGCTGTGGGCTACACGTCATCATCTTCAGCTTACGATGTGTGTTACGCCGCTACGAACACACCTAGACGTCACTGGTGGGTTGTGCACACGTACTGACCACATAGACATCTGCTAGACCGGTGTGTACCACGTTGGTTGTAAGGCCGACACAGCTGAACCTGGTGATCGGCTACCAACTGTGCCGACCACGCAGCTACGGTGTGGTACACGTCCCCGACACAGCTACGGTGTGGTACACCGTGACGCACGATTCACGCTACAGGTGTGTGTCAGCACGTACGACACGCCAGCTACGTGTGTTGTACCACAGTTCGAATCTATCACCTACTGGTTGCCGTGTACGCGTTAACGACATCAAGTCGGATGCTACTGGTATGTAGCAGCGTAACGATCACAGCTATCGTGGTTGGTGTACACGATGCGAGCACACGCGCTTACGGTGTGCTAACATGCGTTACGACCCACAGCTACGGTGTCTCACTTACGACACATGGCCCTACGGTGGTTTCGTATACAACGTACGACAGCAGCGGTACGGTGATGTCACACGTACGTCATAGCACAAGCTACGGGGCTCTGTGTACACCGTTACGGATACAGCTACTGGTGTGGCTACAACGTACGGACACAGCGACTGGTGCTGTACACGTTACGACACCAAACTACGGGTTGTTGCTACACGTGCGACACAGCTACGGCATGTGTACACGTACGGACACCTGTCAGCTACGGGTGGTGTACACGTAACTGATAACAGCTGTATGCGTGTGTGTACAGTACCGTACACAGCTTACGGTGTGTACACGTACGACGCACAATACACACAGAAAAGGTATACGGTGTGTAACGTACGACACTAGCTACTTGGTGTGTCACGCGTACGCACAAGCTTACGGGCTGTGTACAACGTACGACACAGTACGGTGTGTATACACACGTTGCGGCACACAGCTTTTACGGATGTGTACAACGTACGACACAGCCTGACGGTGTGTACACGTGTCGACTCACAGCTTACGGTTTGTACACGTATCAGTACACCCATGCTACACAACACGTTGCGACAACAGCCCTACACACACTTGGCGACACAGGCCTACGGTGGTGTACACGTAACGACACAGTCTACACATCACGTGCGACACAGCTACACACGACTGTGCGACATCAAGCCTACGGTGTGTGACACTGCGAGCACAGCTGATGGTGTGTACACGCTCTGACACTGTCTACAGGTGTGTGTACAGTACGACACATGGCTACTGGTGTAGTACACGTACGACACACGCTACGGGTGTTCTAGCAACGTTACGACACAGCTTTACGGTGTGTACACGTACGACCACCAGCTTACGCGTGTGCTACACGTACGACACTGCTACGGTGTGTACACGTGACGACGACAGTGCTATGGGTTGTACACGTACGACACAGCTCGTGGCTGTGTGACACGCGCGATCCCAACCTTGCTCATCGGCCAAGTCAGTCCAGGGTTTGCCCGTCGCGAGCAGTTAGAAGTTACGACCGCATCTTCGAACGCGAGCCCGCCTCTTCGCAGAGATCCTTCGGTCGTCTCCGTCTTGCCCGTGTTCCGCCGCGCCCACTCCGGAGGCCTCCGTTCAGTGTGCAGAGGAAGGGCGCTCCGATCAGAGTTCGTTAGAGCGGTCGAGTCAGGGGTGGAGTGATGACAGTCTAGAGATGATGGGAGCAACGTTAAGTTACGGGTGGATGTCTGGTGGTGGGCTGGTCATAATAGAACCGAGCGTGGTAAAGTCATATGTTTTGTTGTCCTGATAGTGGTGGTGGTGGTTCGCTTGGTGGTGATCGCCGCGCTTTCCTGTATCGCCCACGTGCTACGTGGTCAATATTTGTCGCTCCGGTTCCATTCCTGCAATAGAGCCCATATCTCCCATATGAAAATACATAATTCGTGGCGGTACCAGAGAGCACAGGTAGTTACATAGTGTTAGGTATACCAGAGGACTGTTCTCTGCTAAGTGAGTAACGGAAGATAAGTATGAACACAACAGTTTATGCTGCTTACAAGTGTATCGTTCCAACTTTCTGTGTAAATGACGCTATATATAAAAATTCTCTCCGATCAGATCATTTGTAGGTCTACCATTTAGATTCACTTTCTTTTCTCGACAGTTATATATGATGCACTAAAATTCCGTTTTATCTTCACTATTATTTAATTGTATTGACAGGATTATTATTGACTTATGGCTGAGAGCAACAATTGATTTTATTCGAACACGGCGACTTCCTGGCTTGCTAAAGCCAAAGGCATAATTCGGCATCTAGTTCCAAATCCTCTATTGCCTAGGTGGGACGAGATGTAGAATCTCACCTGCCAGAGGTTACCCCAGTTATATTTACTACGCGATTACTTCACGTGCGTTGGTCAATTTCACCTTGCCAGTTGAGATCTTCCAGTACATACCTCAGCTGAGGCCAAACCACTGTGAAGTTCATTCTCGAGATGCGACTCCTGGTCGTGGTACAGTAAGAGCATAGACAGTATATAATGCAAGCATGGTTATTAACATCGCTTCGCATGTTGAATTTCTGCTGACATGGGGGCAAACTTGAATTTACCCTTTATTAATACGAAAGTCATAGTACAAACTAGAGGATTTGTTCACAACCGTCTGTTCGTTTATAAGAAATATGTCGGTAGTGGAGACGTTTGCGGAATATATGTTCGAATTCACTTTAATTCTTCGAATAATTTTTGATCTGAATTAAAAAAAAGATCAGCACTCATTGCATTTGGACAGAAACTAACGAACGACAACAACTACACGTCGGACAATGTACACACTCTACAATTGCCTCCTTTGCCTCCTCCTTCACCACACCTAGGCCCTAGAACTCTATAGCTGGTCAGCGTTAGTTACGGGCAGTGAAACGAAAAGATAATCAACCGATATGCTGAAGAGTGCGCTCACTTTGTTGGCATGTTCCAGTACGACATCCCGGCCGCGCGTGCACGTCGGATGACGACCAGCGTCTCGCGCAGGGTGATGCGGCGCTCGCTGCGTGGACAGCTTGCCTCTCGCACCTAGGGCTTTCACAATCTCTAGACAGCTGAAGGTTCAGCTTTCGTAGTACTCCTTCAAACCCTTGCGGACCTAGCGGCGGGACGGAGGGAACCATACTGGCAAAATTGTTTGCTCCTTATATGGCGTACGCAGCAACAGTAATAGACCATGTACCAAGATCCTCAGAAAGACTAAAGGTTAGTATATACGCCGCTGATAAGATAGAAATATTATTAAGTGGCGCCACTAACGAATTGTAGATAGATGATGATAGAGTTTTAAAGTTTATCGAAGAATTACAATCTCACTAACTGAGTAAATGAATGTGAAAAATTAAATCATAGTTTAATGATGTTGCTCGGATTGTCCTCGCCTACCTGTGCGGATTAGTTCGTCGGACCTCCACTGGTCCAGTAGATTGCGCCACACAGAGGCACTACGCTGACCATGGGCCGATTCTGTCACCACTGGTCACGGGCAGTGTATCCGCGTAGCCCTGCCAGCCATGAACGAAACTATTCCTTGCACTGACCACCGACTATGCAAGCTAAATTACTTATGCCTGCCCACGACTAAACATGAGTCCTCCTGGATCGAGATTAATACACGTTCACTCGGATGACCCACAACTAACCCGCCCTCCTCCACCCTTGCGCGTACAAGCTTTCTTATTGCCACCCTCACCTGACACCGAACTTAACACCTCTACCTGACAGCTAAACTAACCGCCCTCATCCTTGGCACAGACTAACCACCCCTCACCTGACACGAACTAACCGTCCCCTCACCTGGCACAACTACCACCTTCTCACCTGACCACAAGCGTAACCGCCCCTCATCTGACACAATACCACCCCCTCACCTGACACAACTAACCACCCCCTCACCCTGACCACACAACTAAACCACCCCTTCACCTGAGCACAACTCAACCGCCCCTCTACCTGACACAAACTAATCACCCCTCACCTGATGAACAACTGATCCACCCCTCACCTGACACCAGACTAACGCCCTCCTCACCTGACAACAACTAACCGCCCCCTCACCTGACACACACTATACCGCCTCACTCACCTGACACAAACTAAGCCGCCTCCTCACTCGGACACAACTGAATTTCTTCCATCCCTCAGCCACTGTACACAAGCTAACGCCACCCTCACGCCTGATCACAACTAACGACGCCGCCTACACACTGACACAATCTAACCAGCCCCTCACTCTCGGCAGCGACTGGACTCATGCACCCTCACCTGGACACAACCGACCGTCTCTACGTGACAGCAATCCTAACCACCCCTACACGCTGACAAACTAACCACCCCTCACCTTATCAGACCGACCCTCCAACCACCCCTCACTTTCTGACACAATAAGCCACCCCTCACCTGACACCAACTTACCACACCCTCACCTGACACACACTAAAAAACCTCCCTCACCTGACACAACGACCGCCCTCACCTGCACACCAACTAACCACCCCGCACCTGACACAACTACCACCCCCTCGCACCTGACAACTAAACCACCCTCACCTGGCGCAGACTGACACCTCAACCTGACGACATACGCCGACCGCCCTCACCGACACAACCTAACCACCCAATCACGCTGACACAAAACCTAACCACCCACTCCACCTGACACAACTAACCGACCCCTTCACCTGACATAACTTTGACACCCCTCACCTGGCGGCTGTATCACTGACCATCGTCCCTCATCCTGAGTCCAGCGAAGCTGAACACCCTCACCTTGTCACTAACTATATGCACCCCTCACCTGACGCACAACTTAACTCGACCCTCACCTGACACAAGCTAACCCACCCCTCATACCTGAGCACAACTAACCACCCCTCTATCAATCCTGACACAACTATATACCACCCTCGACCGTGACACAACTAACCCATCCTCACCTGACAACAACTCATCACCACCCCATTCTTTAGCTGACACTATTACTAACACCCTCACTGTACGACAACTAACCACCCTCACGCTGACACAACCTAACCGCCCCTCCACCTGGAACACAATACTAACACCCTCACCTGACACACACTAACCACCCTGTCACCTGACACAATCTAACCACCCGTCACCTGACACTAACTAAACCACCCTCTCACCTGACACAACTTATCACCACCCCTCACCGTTAGCACAAACTAACACCCTCACCTGACACAACTAACCACCCTCACCTGACAGCAACTAACCACCCTTCACCTGACACAACTAACCTATACCCTCACTGAAGCAACTAAGCCACCCCTCACTGACACAACTAACCACCCCTCAGCCGACACAACTAACCACCCCTCACCTGACACAACGTAACCACCCCCTCACCTGACACCAACTAACCGCCCCTCACCTGACACAACTAACCCCCCAACCCCTCACCTGACACAATCTACCCCCTCACCTGGACACAACTAACCACACCTCACCTGACACAACTCAACCACCCCTACCTGACACAACTAACCACTGCCTTTACCTGACACAAACTAACACCCTCATATCCTGATCACAACTCAAACACCCCTCACCTGACACAACTAACCGCCCCTCACTGACACAAAACTAACCCACCCTCAGAGAGACCTGAACAACTAACCACCACCCTCAACCTGACACAACTAACACCCCTCACCTGACACAAACTCACCACCCTCACCGACATCAACTAACCACCCCATCCTGACACATACTAACCACCCCTCACCTGACACAACGTAACCACCCTCCACCTGACACAACTAACCGCCTCACCGTGACACAACTATACCAATCCCTCACCTGACACAACCTAACCACCGCCTCACCCTGACACAACGTATACAGCCCCTGCACCTGACACAATCGTAACCGCCCCTCACCTGACACAACTTAACCACCCTCACCTGAGCCCACAACTAAACCACCGCCTTCACCTGAACACACACTCAACCACCCTCACCTCACACAACTAACCACCCTCACTGCACAGCAACTAACACCCCTCATCCTGACACAACTAACCACCCCCTCACCTGACACAACTAACCTATCCCTCACCCTGACACAACTAACCACCCCTCACCTGACACAACTAAATCCACCCCTCACGCCTGACACAACTAACCACCCCTCACCTGGACGCGAACTAACTGCCCTCAGCCTGACAAACTAACCCACCCCTCACCTGACACAACTAACCACCCCCCACCTGACACATGCACTATCCACCCCTCACCGTGGACACAAACTAACCGCCTCCTCACCTGACAACAACTCATACCACCCCTCACCTGGACACAAAACTAACCACCCCTCACCCTGACACACTAACACCCTCACTGACACCAACTATACCGCCCCTCACCTGCACACAAGCTAACCACCCCTCAACCTGGCGCGATGCTGGTCGACAACGTCGTCGGCTATGCTACATGCAGCGATTTGACGTCCTGCACTCTGCGCCAGCCAGCTTCCGACGGCGCCGCGCGCCTCCGCTTGCGAGTATTCGGCCGGCTGAAGCGCTACGAACTCGCACTCGCTGCTGTACATGGCCGTTGGCTCATGTGAGCTGTGCTCGGTCGTAACTCGAGGCCGCGCAGATGCCCTCCGAAGCATTCTTGTGTGCCGGCTGCATCGCCGCAGCGGGTCCCTTCGTCTCGCTGCAGGAATCTCCAGCGATCTCTGTCGTTGGAGGGAAGTGACACCGTATCGAGGAGCGGGACGACGTGTTACACGTTCAGCCACGAGTCTTACATTGTAAGCAAACAAGTGTGTTTACACGAGTTTTACATGTAAGCAGATTGCATGTGTTAATACGTATTGTACGGACGAGGTTCACACACGAGTCGTACATGTAAGCGGAGCGCATGTTTTTACACATGAGTCTACATGCGGAAGCAGAGTGATGTGTGTTACACATAGGTTCCACATGTGAAGCAGCACGACTGCTTACCAGAGTTTTACAATGTAAGCAGATGAGGTTATACACGAGTTGTACATGTAAGCAGTACGCTGTGTTACACACGCAGTCTTACCTATGATAGAGTCGCTAGATGACGTGTGTACACACGAGTCTTACATGTAGAAGACAATGTGTTACTACACGAGTCTTACATGTAAGCAGATCGATGTGTTCACACCACGGTCATTTACATGTTAGCAGATGATGTGTTACACACGGATGTCTTAGATGTAAGTCCAAGCATCGAATTGGTGTTATCATCATTGGGAGTCTTACATGTAAGCGAGATTTGTTACCACACGAGTCTTACATGATAACGCAATGATGCTGGTACACACCGAGCTCTTCACATGTAAGCAGATGATTGGTGTTACACACGAGTCTTAGATGTAAGCAGATGCATGTGTTACACATGAGTCTTACTATTGTAAGGCAGACAATGTGTTACCCACACGGAGTCTTACATGTAGAGACCATATGTGGTTATTCACACGGAGTCTTACATTTAAGCATGACGATGTGTGTACACACTTGAGTTTTTACCCCATGTATAACGCAGATGATGTGTTACACACGGGGTCGTTACTATTGTAAGGCCAGATGATGTGTTATCACACGAGTTCTTACAATGTTAAGCAGTATGATGTGTTCACACGAGTCTCTTACAGTTAGCAGACTGATGTGTTAACACACGAGTCTTAATGTAAGCAGATGATGTGTTACACACGAGTCTTACATGTAAGCAGATGATGTGTTACACACGAGTCTTACATGTAAGCAGATGATGTGTTACACACGAGTCTTACATGTAAGCAGACGATGTGTTACACATAAGCAGATGATGTGTGTGTTATGTGTGAGAAGACAATGTTTTCAAAACGAACCTTGGGAAAAACAGTCTCTTCTTCTCTAGATAAGCATTCAGGCCCTTATTGATTTTGTCCAGGAGCTGGTTGCTCTCTAGTAGCTTCTCATACAAGCCGGGCAATCCTGTTGCTGGCAGCACCTATAGACACAGGCAAGATAGCAATTATTCATGATGAAAAATGCTACTCCGCCTTATTAGTTTGCCATATTAGGCGAGCTCTTTAATCATTAATTAATAAGACATGAGATGCGCAAGGCGAGAAAAACTATGCTCGAATAGTGTGATGTCCAACATTGTGTGCTATGACATTTTAATCCCCTAAATACCCAATGTGCACCTGCCTTCTTGTGTGCACTCACACCACCTACACGTTCAATTCGAATGCCACTCTCCTCCAATCCCTACACCACCTATCTTCAAGTGTCACACAACACCCACCTTCAAGCCTCAGACCACCCACCACCATCAATACTGACACAACCTATCATTGAGTCTCACACTATACCTATCTTCAAGCCGCATACCACCCACCACCTTCTATACTGACACAATCCATATGTGTAAGTTTCAAACTATACATGTCTTCAAGTCTCACACCACCAATCTTTGAATCTTACACAAACTCACCTTCAATTCTTATACACTATCCCCGCCTTCGAATCTCACAACACACACCCTCAAGTCTCACACTGTGAACCTTTCCCTCTCACGCCCCCCAGCATCGACTCTCTCAGACCCCCCTCGCCCCGACCTTGGAGTCCCTCGCCGTGTTCCTCATCACGTCCTTCCAGTTCTTGTCGACCGCGCTGAACATGCGGCCCTCCTCGGGCATCTGGCTCATGATGTCCTCCGAAGAGAAGATCGGCTCCAGGTAGAGCCACTGTGCCTGCACCTTCAGCCACTCGTCGATCGTCTCCTGCGTCATGGAGGGCCAGATTCAGACACGGTGAAGCCATATGCTATGGGAAGCTGTAGAGGCTCTAAGCTATGGGAAGCTGTAGAGGGCCTATTTCGCAATTGCTAACAGAGAATAAGGCTGTGTAACGAAACTGAACTTGGCAATAATGCCGGCAAGATGCGAAACAAAAACAGTGCGGGGTGGGGGAAAGGGATGCTCACTTATTAATATCATATAAATATATTATATATATATACATATATATATATATATAATATTATATTTATAACTAATTAATTTGATCTATAAGTTTAAAACTAAAAAACTTTTTTCGTTCAATACGAGATATCGAGAAACCCCCTTCACACCGTGAGACCCCTGAGCCGTAGCTCGTTAAGCTTAGTCCCCGAATCGCGGCCATGCCTGCGTGCGCAGCAGCCGCTCCTCCCACGTGCGGATCTCCGCCTCGAAGGGCTTCACGAATGGCGAGCCTCGCATCGTCTGCGTCTTGACGATCTGGTCGTCGAGCATGCTCTGTATGTCGTCGACGGAGGCGAGGATGTGAACGCCGGAGTCGCGGTAAGCGGTCAGAGCGAACGACACCTCGTCCCACTCGTCCATCATCCTCTGCATGGCCTTCTCCAGCGAGTATTCCTGCGCGAGTGAAGAGAGGAGAAGGGGAGAGGGGGAGATGTAGTATATACGTGTACATATATATTCTTGCAGAGTAGGTGGGGAGAAGGAGAGATGTAGTACATGTATACGTATGTGTCTTGCAGAGTGGCTGGGGGAGAAGGGGAGATGTAGAGCATACGTATGTGTCCTGCAGAGGTGTTGGGGGAGATAAAGAGATGCAGTACATACATGAACATGCATATTCCTACGGATCTGTGTATAAGCTCAAGAAGCTTTGAACCGTGAGGCACATATCTGTACGTATAGGCATGTGAATTCACACGCAAGTGTAATTACTGTACACGTCTGATGAACGAGGATACAGACGGGCGAACCTCGCGAGCCCTACCTTCGTCGCCGCGCCGCTGATCGCCTCAAACTTCTCCATTTGACTCGACAGGTTCTGCTTGAGAACCTTGCGCAGGGTCGTGCCGGAGTCCGGCGTGATGTCGCGTCCGACCTGGTCAGACATCTGCTGCCAGTGCCGCTTGCGTATGCCGGGGTTGCACAGCGTCGAGATCAGCGGAATGCATTCCTGAACGCACGCAAGATAATCGCTCGTAATATTATCCGTATAGCTTAAAGTGTAACCGTATATAGCTAGTAGCGTGTATATTCTACATTTAAATGACATCAATCATAATATTTCCTGTAAATATCTCCATCTATGTGTACATCTATCTAGCGCAACTGTACTGTGTATCTTCTTGCGGATTAGTACCGATGTGGACATCAGTCCATTTAAATTGTGCAAGTCGGTCAGATTGTGTAGATAGCTAGCAATGTGTCAAATCCTAAAATCGTACCCTAAAATCGCTAATGTTGTCCCGAACTTTCTGGCATGCTGCCAGCACTGTAGGCGGGGAATCGTCTTCCTCTTCATCCTCCTCCGAGATGATATCGCCCTTCTTTTTCGACTTACTCGCTAGCATCTCTGTCTTCTTGGCATCCCACTGATTTGTGAAGAGTCGCTGAACCCTATTACGAAAAGCAAGTTTATTTTATTGCTACCTTACAGAGTTATTAAGTTGTATCCACACACAGGAACGAACAGGATGCACGAACATTGCACGGAAGCACGCACGCATATGCAGGAGCACATGGACAAGTAATAATGACCTGTGATCAGGACTTAACAACGGGAGTATAAGCTAACGTACTTGGTGATGTCACGAGCGTAGTCCTCAATCTCAGCCTCGATGGCCTCCGCGTCGAGCTTGAGGAAGTCTCCATCCATCCAACGTTTCTCTGCTCGCTGCCACTTGACGATCGCCGTGAAGACCTTCGTGTATGGCTCCATCGCCACGGTTACCTCGCGCATGACTGGGAATGTTGTCGGAGGTTGCGTGAACAACTCCTATGCAACAAGAATGGGAGAATCAGAGACAGACACGCGGTCATTATATTCGCATTACTAGTTTTTCCCCCTTATGTATTATGTTTCGGTTTCTGCATTATCACAGTAGTATGTGTCAATATGATCACCGAAGTAGTATGTGTCAATATGATCACCGAAGTAGTATGTGTCAATATGTGACAGAAACCAAGCATCATTTTCTCGTGCAGTGACAGTAGTGGTTATCTGAATTATTAAAAGATTTATTGAAGAATTATCCACCCGAGTGAGATAACCACATGCCCATGATCAACCTACCCAGGTGTACCACATGTCTGTACACGGTTTTTTCCAAAATGACGAATTTTCACCATTGCGTCACTCACTATAAGCACTGTTTTTAGAACGTCCGATCGCAACGCTTATTGGCTACAGCTGCCTGTTAATCTCGTCAAGCAGATTGACACAAACCTCTTCCCTGTTAATCCAGCCGATCTCGCTCTCCACCTCGCTCAGCTTCTTCTGCATGGAGCGGATATCCTGCAGGTACTGTCCCATCAGCTCCATCTCGCCACACTTGCCCAGCTCCTTGACGCGGTAGCGGATCTTCTCCAGCTCGAGGATGGCCTTCTCCCTCCTCTCGGTGAGGTGCCTCTCGTTCTGCTGCTGAGCTTCCTTCACGATCTAACGTAAAGCAGAGACGACGACGATTACGTTAGTGACTCAAGCGAGTTTGATAACGAGTTTATTAAAACGATCACAAGGGAACTAAATCTTTATATATATATATATATATATAT
>NW_014577194.1:429423-434692 GCF_000485595.1 Priapulus caudatus | reverse complement strand
CCATCCTAAAATGCACCCGCCACTCATAGCCGCCATGCTAAATATCATAGCCCCCGGACCCCCCTAGCACGCAAACCGCCTTCGGCGATTTGCAACTCTAGAACCGTAAAGGCAGCACCCGCCATGCTACAATGAAAAAGCTTGGAGAACCCTGATACACATATATAGCAGCCAGCTAGTACACTATACTCAGAGCTACACTTTTTTTTGTAACCAACTGTAACTAGCTAAATAAACATGCCGCCTGTTTCTGATAATGTGATCGGCAATACCTCTTCATTCCTGTCGAATATTGGCTGTATGTTCTTGGGCCAGAGTATGAGCTCTGCATTTCGGTCGATATCCTCCCGTTGGAAGCTGTAGCAGTCGATCAGGTAGAATAGATGCCGCTGTACCCCCTGCACGTTAAACAACCAAGCGGCCATGTTTATAAAATACTGAACGTATTTTAACGATATTGATAATTGAACCGTCCCCCGAGCGAATAATTAAGTCTCTACCTTTTATATTGTCTCTAGGTCATTCACGCTCACCCAGTTTGGACACGGTTTTTCACACGCACACACCAAATCACATTGCGCCACTTCTTTACTAAGCAGTGTTTTTTTAATGCCCTTACGATAATTTTTATTGGCTAGAGCATCCTGTCAATCAATTCAGGTGGATCGATTATCAATTGCAACGGCAATCGGTTCATCAGAAGAATGGATGAAAAGTCCATGATGAATCGAGGAAACAGGGCAGAGCGTGCCCCTGATCGAGGGGAGGAGTAGTGGAGTAGAGGAGCGACGCACCTGCATGCGCGTGATGATCTTGTGAATGCCGACCGTCTTCACGTGTTCGACGTGTTTCACCGTCTCCACCATCTCCTCGCTGTTGCCCGGCAGTCTGGTCAGCCGCTCCTCTAAGCCCACAAACTCCGCGATGATGCTGGGAGCGAGGACGAATCAATTCCGTCACGTGGTTTGCATATTGATAAATCTACTCGAGTGCATCGAGTCAATGACCATTACAATTTGTGTGCCTGTTTTTTTTTAAATATTTCTCGCTGTTT
Organism: Priapulus caudatus; assembly: GCF_000485595.1. Classification (NCBI taxonomy): domain Eukaryota; kingdom Metazoa; phylum Priapulida; class Priapulimorpha; order Priapulimorphida; family Priapulidae; genus Priapulus; species Priapulus caudatus. The sequence continues at coordinate 433,638 of NW_014577194.1, read as the reverse complement.
TTACTAAACGTGTCGTTTGTGATGTACACGATGCATGTTACAGTTCTCAGCAATCGAGTTGACCTCAGAATTTCAAGGCAGTGCACACACGTGCAAACAAACATTGGCTGAGCTAATATAAACTGGAATTGCATTTACCGCGTACCTAACAACAACAGCAATTTAACAACATCGTAACACAGTAACAAGTTAACACAGGAAAATGCCTACATAAAGATGTAGGCTGAGAAAATATCTGGGCAGGAGACAAGTTTTCCACTTCAGCCGAGTAACGGTAAGGGAGGTTCAAAGCTCCCGTCTAACCTGCATATATAGCTTGACAGGAGTGGTTGTGGAACCAGAGACGACTATACATTTATTCAGGTTAAATTCCGGTTATTCGGGTTTTTAGGGTCTTATTATTTAGGGTCTTTATTTAGGTACTTAGTTTCTTAGGGTTATTTAGAATTATTATGCCTTTACTTTATTCTTCTCAAGCATCTGGGCAAGGGGGCAGCTCACCCACCCCCACCCCACCCACCCATCTTGCCCCGTAGATCGAGGCTGTACGTGGTTCTCATTCGGGTACTGTAATTCCTTTTTTTTCGTGGATTACGTACCAATTTTCTTGGATTTCGTGGGTTTATCAATCCACAAACTTACGTTCCCAATGAAATATAATGTACTGATGTCAAGTGCCGGTTCTACGATTTCAATCCACGAATTTAAAAATCCACGAACGTGTTTTTTCATTGAAACCACGAAAATTGGGTTCCACGAAAATAAGCGACTTAATTTACAGTTAACTGCTCACCTCTTCACTTCCTTGCTGTGGTCGTTGGCGACCCTGTTAAGCAGCTGGGTGGAGAGTTTCATCGCTGCATCGATGAGCCCACGCTTGAGGTCCTCGCAGTCCAGCTGAATCACCTGTGTCTCGTAGATGGACGACTGGCCCGCGATGTCCTTGGCCAAGGTCCTGAACTCCTCCGAAAACTAACGCGGAACAGAATCCAATCGTCAGCCCTCTACTCAGCTCAAAATTTTAAACGATACTGATGGGATTTTTTTCTGCGAGCGCGATTAAAAGTGCGTGCTTTAGATATAGATCGGGAGACGATTACACAAATCTCAGTCGCTTAATTGATAGTTGATCGACATACAGCTACGTGAAAATAAACTGGTGTTTCTCAGTAAACCTGGCAATACTCCTCGAACGTGTGCTCCTCCTCTAAGAAGGCATCGACTCTTCTGTCAGCCTCCCCGTTGATGATAAAATCGTACTTTTGCACTGCAACAAACGCAGACGTCTTTACACGCCGAGCAATATACATAACATTCACGAAAAAACGATTCTACGCCGGAAACATAACACCACACGAAGACGGAATGGCCATTCCAAAATGGCCGCTGCATGACCGCCGGACGGGAAACCAACGGGGTTCTTACTGTACGATTCCAAGTGCTTTGCGGGAAGGTCAAAGTGTTCCCGCATGGCTGCCGTCAGGATCGCGCAAGCGTCGCTGACCATGCTCTCGGTCAGACCACTGCTCGTCATTACCAGGTTGTCTCCGGCCGCCAACCACGAGTGGACAGTGGGCACCTGAAAGTAGCTGTTATAGTTAATACACAAAGAATTGGCAAGAGATGAGCAAGAAGAGCGAGAGAGCAAAAGAGAGAGAGAGAGAGAGAGAAAGAGAGAGAGAAAGAGAGAGAAACAGAGAGAGAGAAAGCAACCGCAAGCAAACGTAACGAAGACAAACAACACCAAAACATTTCATCCGAAACTCAAAATCACCCTCAATACCACCACCACGATCCTAGAGTACACATGTACACATTAATATCTAGCCGAGACAGACTCAAGACATTCTGCCAGCAGCAAGCCACCGACTGAAAATGACGAAAAACAAGTGCTGCAGACAACCCCCGAGGTCGACTCCTCCACTCCCTCCCTCCCCCCGCGGCACGCGCCGAGCCACAGAGAACAAGTCCACGAGAACGAATTCTCCAGTCATAGACCACAAACGCGCCGGGCCACCACTGACCTGCTGCATGCTCTGCGTCATCTGCACGGCGACGTGGACGACGGCGCCCTCTAGGTCGGCGTAGGACGGATAGAACTGCATGCGACCCTCGTCGCAGACGAGCTGCAACCGCAGCAGCGGAGCCTGAGCGATGAGCGCGCCGGCGTACAGGGACATCCAGCCGGCGAGAGTCCTCTGCAGCATGCCTCTCACCTGGCAAGCAAATGGAATCGTGTTCGGAAACATTGAGTGCCGCAGGTGACGCGAAGACCTCGCCACGGCGGCCTAATCTTCGCGTGGAACGTGTTGAGTTGAGGAAACGGTTGCCTCGCCAGTAAATATTTGTAAACTTAGAAATGCCAAGACGATGGCGAGCCGGCAAGAAAATCCCTGTGACGAGACACGGCGGTGGGTATTTATCGTCTGCAGAATCCTCTCACCTGATTAGCAACTAGTGCTGTGACAGCGTTGTAGAACTGATCCTGCTGAGCTGGTTTGATTCCAGCCAGCGTGTTCTTGTCGGAAAAAAGAGCCAAGATCTGGGGATACCATCTGAAAGCCATCGACGGCGATAACAAGTTGCTAGATTAGGCTTCACGAAAAAAACCTTTGTAAATTATTTTTCGTACTTTTATTACTAGATCGCGGGGTTGTGTATCGAGAAGAAAAATACCCATGCATTAGCCTCTCCTCAGCTTTTTCCATCTCGTAGAGAATGGTGTTCTTCATGCTGTCTATCTCAATAGCACCTTTAGCCCTATACGAACAGTAATATTATGTGAATGAAAACGAATCAAGCTAAAAATTAAAAATATAGACATTTAATCTGCTCCATATAATCAAGACGATATAAATATACGTTCTATAATTCGACAGACCCCAATTACACGTTACATAGTGGGCCGTGTAAAACATTCAACACTAAATACCTGCACACAGACATTATTTCATCACGTAAATCTATGAATTGGCTACGAGATGCGGTAGCATTGTGCGTTGGGCAGCTCCCGCGCTTGTTGTTGATACCTGAAGTGGGTGCAGTCTACGAGCATGTCCCCGAGGCTGTGTTGACACATCCTTAACACGGTCAGCATCGTCGGATGGAGGATGTACAGGTTCTTCCGGATTTTCTCGCGAGCTTTCCTGTAGCTCCTGTTCCAAGGGTTCGCTTGAACCTCACTGAGCCAGACAGCGTGATTAAGCACCGAAAACGTGGACTTTGCGGCATCCTGTCACTAAGCACTGTTTTTTCAGAATGTCCCCTCGCAACAATGATTGGTTGAAGCTGTCTGTGAGTCTTGCCAGACAGATAGGTCAATTGACTAGGTCGTGATGCTTACCTCTCAGAATTGAGCGCCTCCGACGTGCGTGCTGACCGTGGTGTCCCGCCATCGGTCGCCTTCTCAGAGGGCTTTAGTAGGACCTGGTTGACGATTCCCTTACGAATGCTGCGCACATATTCGTCCCCGATCTCCTCGAACAGGACCTCGATGTACGCCTTTAACGTGCAAAAGACATGTCACAGGCGACGATAAATGTGTGTGTATATATATATATAATATATATATAATGTGTAAATATATGTATACATATATTTATTTATTTATATTGGCATTATTTGTCCCCTTTACCAAAATAAAACTCATGTGTATAAATAGATATATATATACATTATTAAATTTGGTAATAACAACGAAATAATTTGAAAATATATAGCCAACTGAAACTTGAGCGCCTGGTGAGAAAAGCTAGATTTTTCTTATTTATTAAAATATTGCAATTATTTATCAAATTCAATTCATGTTATTAAAAATTATTCATAAGGTTGACACAAACACAACACTCACTTCAGTACGCACACGCACAGGTACACACATATATTCATCTATTTACTTCTCCAACTAAAACAACCATAGCATATAACTTACCCTGAGTTCGGCAGAGCTTCGCAAGTTGTTGGGAATGAGGCGCAGAATAGCCGTAAACCACTCTGGCTGCATAGGGGGGATCGGGTTCTTCTCGACGCATTTTTTCATCAGCTCGTAGTTGAGGCGCAGCTTTCTTTCGCGGCTCATCATTGACGAGGGGAAGAGTGGTCTAGGAGGAGTACTGGGTCGCCTTTTCGCATTCTCTACGCTCACCTGGTAATCTCTCCACGCCCTCTCCTTGCTACATCAGGGGTAGAAAATGTAGAAATATACATCAAGGGTAC
>NW_014577194.1:424639-429413 GCF_000485595.1 Priapulus caudatus | reverse complement strand
AGAGAGATAGAGAAAGAGAGCGAGAGAGAGAGAGTGACAGAGTGAGAAAGAGAGCGAGGGAGAGAGAGAGAGAGCGTGGGAGAGAGAGAGAGAGAGAGCGAGAGAGAGAGAGTGACAGAGTGAGAAAGAGAGCGAGGAGAGAGAGAGAGAGCGCGGGAGAGAGAGAGTGAGAGAGCGAGAAAGAGAGAAAGAGAGAGAGAAAGCAACCGCAAGCAAACGTAACGAAGACAAACAACACCAAAACATTTCATCTGAAACTCAAAATCACCCTCAACACCACCACCACGATCCTAGAGTACACATGTACACATTAATATCTAGCCGAGACAGACTCAAGACATTCTGCCAGCAGCAAGCCACCGACTGAAAATGACGAAAAACAAGTGCTGCAGACAACCCCCGAGGTCGACTCCTCCACTCCCTCCCTCCCCCCGCGGCACGCGCCGAGCCACAGAGAACAAGTCCACGAGAACGAATTCTCCAGTCATAGACCACAAACGCGCCGGGCCGCCACTGACCTGCTGCATGCTCTGCGTCATCTGCACGGCGACGTGGACGACGGCGCCCTCTAGGTCGGCGTAGGACGGATAGAACTGCATGCGACCCTCGTCACAGACGAGCTGCAACCGCAGCAGCGGTGCCTGAGCGATGAGCGCGCCGGCGTACAGGGACATCCAGCCGGCGAGAGTCCTCTGCAGCATGCCTCTCACCTGGCAAGCAAATGGAATCGTGTTCGGAAACATTGAGTGCCGCAGGTGACGCGAAGGCCTCGCCACGGCGGCCTGATCTTCGCGTGGAACGTGTTGAGTGAAGGAAACGGTTGCCTCGCCAGTAAATATTTGTAAACTTAGAAATGATAAGACGATGGCGAGCCAGCAAGAAAATCCCTGTGACGAGACACGGCAGTGGGTATTTACCGTCTGCAGAATCCTCTCACCTGATTAGCAACTAGTGCTGTTACAGCGTTGTAGAACTGATCCTGCTGAGCTGGTTTGATTCCAGCCAGCGTGTTCTTGTCGGAAAAAAGAGCCAAGATCTGGGGATACCATCTGAAAGCCATCGACGGAGATCACAAGTTACTAGATTAGGCTTCACGAACAAAACCCTTGTAAATTATTTTTCGTACGTTTATTTCTAGATCGCGGGGTTGTGTATCGAGAAGAAAAATACCCATGCATTAGCCTCTCCTCAGCTTTTTCCATCTCGTAGAGAATGGTGTTCTTCATGCTGTCTATCTCAATAGCACCTTTAGCCCTATACGAACAGTAATATTATGTGAATGAAAACGAATCAAGCTAAAAATTGAAAATATAGACATTTAATCTGCTCCATATAATCAAGACGATATAAATATACGTTCTATAATTCGACAGACCCCAATTACACGTTACATAGTGGGCCGTGTAAAACATTTAACACTAAATACCGGCACACAGACATTATTTTATCACGTAAATCTATGAATTGGCTACGAGATGCGGTAGCGTTGTGCGTTGGGCAGCTCCCGCGCTTGTTGTTGATACCTGAAGTGGGTGCAGTCTACGAGCATGTCTCCGAGGCTGTGTTGACACATCCTTAACACGGTCAGCATCGTCGGATGGAGGATGTACAGGTTCTTCCGGATTTTCTCACGAGCTTTCCTGTAGCTCTTGTTCCAAGGGTTCGCTTGAACCTCACTGAGACAGACAGCGTGATTAAGCTCCGAAAACGTGGACTTTGCGGCATCCTGTCACTAAGCACTGTTTTCAGAATGTCCCCTCGCAACAATGATTGGTTGAAGCTGTCTGTGAATCTTGCCAGACAGATAGGTCAATTGACTAGGTCAAGATGCTTACCTCTCAGAATTTAGTGCCTCCGACGTGCATGCTGACCGTGGTGTCCCGCCATCGGTCGCCTTCTCAGAGGGCTTTAGTAGGACCTGGTTGACGATTCCCTTACGAATGCTGCGCACATATTCGTCCCCAATCTCCTCGAACAGGACCTCGATGTACGCCTTTATCGTGCAAAAGACATGTCACAGGCGACGATAAATGTGTGTATATATATATATATATAATATATATATATAATGTGTAAATATATGTATATATATATTAATTTATTTATATTGGCATTATTTGTCCCCTTTACCAAAATAAACCTCATGTGTATAAATAGATATATATATACATTATTAAATTTGGTAATAACAACGAAATAATTTGAAAATATATAGCTAACTGAAACTTGAGTGCCTGGTGAGAAAAGGAAGATTTTTCTTATTTATTAAAATATTGCAATTATTTATCAAATTCGATTAATGTTATTAAAAATTATTCATAAGGTTGACACAAACACAACACTCACTTCAGTATGCACACGCACAGGTACACACATATATTCATCTATTTACTTCTCCAACTAACACATGTCAACCATGGCATATAACTTACCCTGAGTTCGGCAGAGCTTCGCAAGTTGTTGGGAATGAGGCGCAGAATAGCCGTAAACCACTCTGGCTGCATAGGGGGGATCGGGTTCTTCTCGACGCATTTTTTCATCAGCTCGTAGTTGAGGCGCAGCTTTCTCTCGCGGCTCATCATTGACGAGGGGAAGAGTGGTCTAGGAGGAGTACTGGGTCGCCTTTTCGCATTCTCTACGCTCACCTGGTAATCTCTCCACGCCCTCTCCTTGCTATATCAGGGGTAGAAAATGTAGAAATATACATCAAGGGTCCGTAAGAAGGAAGTCCAACGGACTCCCTGCCCTCAAAACGAGGGAGTCCGCAGCAAAATGAGGGAGTCCGTAGTCTGAAGTTCAAAATTAAAGATATTTACAAGAACGCATGTGCTTATTTTGAAGATTCATGCGGTTGCACGTCTGCCAAATTTTCTTTGGACATTTGCTGAAAAAATACGGTAATTCCACGAGGCCGTGCTCTAGAACGAACTTGTTAGTATGGTAAAATTTTCAGGGAGTCACACGGACTCCTGCATATGTCAAATCAGGGAGTTTGACAGTAAATCAGGGAGTATTTGACTCCGGACTCGCGTTAATTTCGCACCCTGTACATGAATGTACTCAAGTGGCTTGTGTAACAACAGAGTTATAAAAGTGTAATTTCCCTGATAACGGAATACTATCATAATATGAAAAATATAACTATAATCTGAAGGCTATAGGCGAGGTCCATGGGTGTGGATCCAAGTCGGATTAGATTTTATGGCTTCTGGGAAAATATCAGATGAGATTTTCACGAGTAAATAATCTTCACAGATGGTATAGTCTTGCCAGGTGCGTCTATAACCTGTCGAAAGATAACGCAGAGCTATATGTTGCTCGCTCAATTACACGTATGTCCAGAAATGAATATGATAGTAGCAATTTTCCTCTAAAAGAATAAAAAACAATAACTGATCTGGATACTAAACCTTGTTATTATCAGAGTACGACATCTCAGCTATGTCAATTAAATTTTGCTTGAACAATTCTCACAACGACACAAATCTACTATGCAACAGAGCAGTACCTAACTATGAATACAAAGTCAATATAATTCCGTACTAATAACATAGATCGAGGCATTTAAATAGATCTAATCATTTTTAAAGGGTTTAAATGTATGATAGTACTTACAGCACATTAAGAAGCTGCTCTCGCTTGTATCGGGCCATGCGGAACTTGAGAAGAGAGCTTTTTGCATAGGGGTCTGGCTTACAGAATGAAGTCTTGGGTATCGGTGGTAAGCGACATACACCACCCAGAGCAACCCCAGCAGACTTGCTGTGTGAACTTGTTGATCCACGATGGTTTCTGCATTGCTTCGGCCCACCAACTTTGTTTGATGTTGCCATGCTAATAGTAATACTGGATAAAGAATCCATTTATTAGATTTTGTGAACGCCTTTCAAATACTCCTCTGCAACATCGGACGAACGCCACCGCGCACAAACAACAAGAATAAAGAAAAACTAGAAAAGAGAAGAACAAGAATGACTCTTTACTCTTGCCGTTTGTGCACAGCTAGCGGCGTTCGTCCGATGTTGCAGAGGAGCATTTGAAAGGCATTCACAGGAACTCATACAGAAATTATTAGTATTATTATTAGTAGGCTATTGCTAATGATAGTAATATTAATAATAGTAATAAAACTAATATATATATTATAGGCGAAGGAGAGTAGAGAAACATCAAGACTTTGGTATTAAATACATTTCGTGTTTATTTACCATCATTTTACTATTGACACGCTCTACGACTCTACGTGCCCGTGGAACTGTGCCTGTGCCGTAGGAGTGTGGCTGTGGCTGTATCAGACAGTAGTCAGTATTGTATGTATCAGTATTGACAGTATCAGTATTGTATCAGATCAGTATCAGCATTGACAGTATCAGTATTATTGGCTGTTGACTTACTGACTTTCTGACAGAATTGACTGTTGAGATGTTGTCAATGTTGATTGTGTGTGACACACTCACAGACTTACGACCGTGTTATGAATAATTTTTTTTTTGGGCTTGCTACCATAAACATAGGAATACAAGATTCTTGTCTCTTGTTAATTCTTAATGTCCTATGCTGCTCTAATCTATTGCTTACCGGATAGATGGTGGCCCAACAGAACGAATTTGAAAAGCCCGTGGGCGCGTTTGCCATGGTAAACATTTCATTGCAGCTATGAACTGGAAATTCTGTGTTCAAACTTATCTAACACAATAACCATGAATTTGAGAACTCTGAGGTAGGTACTCATACTAGCAAAGATCATATCTGCTGATATTAGGCATATCTTTTG
>NW_014577194.1:414600-424614 GCF_000485595.1 Priapulus caudatus | reverse complement strand
TATCTTATTTATACCAAAGCTCAATCTTAATTGTAGGCCTACTAATGCGCGTTATTACCGCCGCCGCCCCCCCCGCCGGCGCCACGTTTGCCTAATTATTTCGTCATTCACATCATATCATTCATGATCCTGTTACGATCATGGCATTTGTAACAATATAGTAATTATATTAGAACGTTGTGTTAATTATATTATTTCTTAATTCCTATCAGATGCCGTTTATCTCTGCATTTATGAGTACACAAAAATAATGTATTTATATTGCTCAGTGGTTTACACGCTATTGCTTGCTCCATAGAATACAAGATTCTTGTATCTATGTCTATGCTTTGCTCTAATTATTGCTACCGATAGATGGTGCACGTTAAAGGATTTGAAAGTCGTGGGGCGCGTTGCATGTAAACAATCATGCAGTATGAACTGGAAATTTGTGTTCAAACTTATCTAACACAATAACCATGAATTGAGAACTCTGAGGTAGGTACTCATTATCAGCAAAGATGCATATCTGCTTGATATTAGGCCTATTTTTTATTCATAACACGGTCGTAAGTCTGTGACTGTGTCACACACAATCAACATTGACAACATCACTGATCACAACACTGCAACAGTCAATTCTGTCAGAAAGTCAGTAAGTCAACAGCCAATATGATACTGACTACTGTCTGATACAGCACAGCCAACACTCTACGCCACAGGCACACTTTTTTTTTTTCCCACGGGTCACGTAGAGCGTTCAATAGTAAAATGATGGTAAATAAACACGAAATGTATTTAATACCAAATTAAGTCTTGATGTTTCTCTATAGACCTTACTAACTCTAATTCGCCTATATATTACTATTATTACTAATTAGTTTTATTAGCTCAATGCTGACATACGTCAGTATGGCAGGCTTGTTAGAATCGCCGATGACATCGTCGCGTCCGTCGAGCGTCCGTCCGTCCGTTCCGTCCGTCCGTCAACAGTTAGGGCAGCAAATCTTGAACGGCTCGACGTACGGTCACAGATAATTCGGACGTGGGTCGGTAATCGCGAAAACGAAGTTGGGGATGTCGAGCTGCGGGGATCAAAGCGCTCAAAGGTCAAGAGGTCTGTAAAAGCAAAGGGCGGAACAATTCACTCGCGTTTAACTTAAGGTATAAGGGAGGACAATGCAGAATTTGCGGCACAAATCTAAACGCGCTCGACCTAGCGGCTCGTGATAGTTGCGTGCGTATAAACATCATGGTAGGAAAAGCCATCACTGGCAGAAATTGGAGGTCACAGGTCAAACGTCAATGGCGCACAGGCAGATTTAGACATTTTTCTGAGGACATGTCTGACAGAGGCGATTGGGAAAAACTTCGTTTTGACATTCAGGCGGTGACCTAGCATTTTTTATCGGCAGTATTATGAAAGGACCAATGAAATCTACTTTCTTGGGCTGACCATGCCGAAGAGTAAGTGCTCGAGATAACCTTTTGACGCCTCAGAGGGAGGTTAAACATGGGATTTGTTGACTGTGTCTGTTAAGAAAGAGATTTACTGCGCGGTTTGCTAGCTAGAATTGTATTACATGCCTGGCATGTATCAGGACTACAAGTGTCACATGTGAAATTTCAAAAGCCTAAATTTGTTAAAGAACGTTTATGCTCCTAAAACGTATAATTTCTATGGCATTCGTACTGTCGAGTATTTACATGTAGACGTATGCCACTGCAGTGGCTACTGCCAGGCCATGTGTTGTGGTACTTGGTGTAGTTTTTGCCTGTTCGTTAGCGTTGCAGCTTACCAGTAGGCTCTATTTGCAGGCCTGTAAGGCTTGCATAGGAAAATGGGATGAGTGCTTACCTAATTCTGTCTTGGCAAATAAGTGTGTTGCTACGTACGTATGATGGGAGCTTCCATTTTTAATCTGAGACACTTAAACGTACCGCCCGCCATTTCGTGGCAAATTTCATAACGAATCCAAAAGAACATTCCTTTTGAGAAGGTTCTGATACCATCCTAGTGGCATTCCACTGTCTTCGGCTGTATGTGAACAGAAATCATTTGGACTAACAGGGTGTTACTAGAATCCCACCAGCTCACCACAGAGTCACCGCAAGTAGACGTTAGATGAGCGGGCTGTCGCCGCTCGCGCCGGCACCTTGTTTTACTATTAATAATTATTTATATTACTATCAATTAGCATCTCGCTAGTGCAAATAACATATACTGGTGCAACTAGAATGAAATGTAAATAAATTTAGTAGGATATATGAATGCGAAAATACATTGGCATAAAATTTTAGAATGCGTTTCACGAATATGTTCCCATCTGTTCATGGGTATGTAGGCCTATGCTTGAGTGTCTGCTAAAGGAAATCACGTTTTTTCGAAAAATATATATTTAAAAGGAAGAGTACAAATTCATGAGCATTTACATGAGAAAAACCTGGATCCCTTTTAATTCCTAAAATATCTATAAGGCGCCGAGTCTTCTCATTTTATCTTTATATAATTGTTTCATCATAGTTGTGTCCGTATACTATATACTAGTATTATCGTATCGTATCGTATATATTGTTATCCTAATGCAGCACGTATCTCGTTTTACGAGATACTGGCAATCACCTATGAAATGAAGAAACTATTATTTAGCAAGATAAGGCTGAGGGTCTTTGGAAAAATTCCGCTGAGTTGAATATCGTGCTAAGGTGTCCCCGGCTGATGTAACAATGAAAAATCTAAACTATTTTTTGAAAGAGATGATTGTTTAAATTTAAATGAGTTTATATATATCTATAATCCACCGGTAGTTTGGCGTAGATCACTCGGATGTCTCAATAATCGTGCAAAACTATTCTCAAGAATAGAGGGTACGCTAAAAAAAAATTAAACGCTTAACCGCTTAAATCGGCTATTAGATGACGATAACTACTCTACCCCATCCTAACCTGCCCCTGATAGATACATGTACGACCCTACACCCTATGTATACCCTCCTGCTACTTGACATAAGCCCCACGTGTCTCGAACTGCATGGGAGCCTCGACCCTCGTTGGGGGGGGGGGGTAAAGGATTTATTTAGTCACGGAAAAGATCGTATTAATTTTAACACGAGTCTGTTTGATAAGCTAAGCTATTCACGGGTGTCCGCTCTCCTTTTTCCGTTTATAATTTCACAAAAAATCAATGATGAAAGTACAATGTATAGTTGGAGAGCATGTATTTTTAAGCGGCGTGGGCCTGTGTATGATATGGCAATAATTTTGCAACTCGCGCCGACCCACGCCGTTTATAAATAGTTGCTCCCGGACCCACCGTCTCTCTATTAGTAACGGTTCATTAGTCGTTTATTCGTGACAATGAAGCCGAAATGATACTAGAGCAATGTAGCAGGTTACGAAATTATATTTAAATCGGGCCATTGTGTTTTGCGTGTCATTCTGTTATATTATGCGGCTTGCTCGTCCTATGTGTATAGTAAAGTTCAAATCAACATCATTTCGCTGAAAGCACAGTCAGCGTGTAATCTCTATTCGTTTACGCTGTCAGCTTAGCTTGACAAAAGGGTAGACTTCGTATTATACGCATGCAGATGAAGCCACCTGAGCTGTGCACGGTGTCTATTATAACACAATGCTTATACAAAGTTTATAGAAATATAATTTCCGGGAAAACGGGACTAAGGTGGGTGCTAGCAGGAGTGCTAGTGAAAAGTGCATGTAAGCGTAGCGTGGGATTTGCCGTGCTGTAGGAAATTTAACCGCGCATGGTATGCCCACTCTATCGTAAAAGATATCCTGATAGAACAAGCGCGTATTGTTACTCTATATATTATCATCCCTTTATCCACTCCTGATCATACCCTATACGTCCTACCCTGTAACACATGATTTACATGTGTGCTTATATATGAGAGACTCGAAAATATTATATTTACAGGGATTGGGTTTAAACGACCTTCGTATAATTTCTCTCGTTAGTAGTAGCAGTGGTGCATGTGGTGTCTGGGTAAAGTTTGTATATATGTATAAGAACTAGGTGAGTGGCTAGGGTGTTTGATATTTCTACTTTTGATATTATCTGCGTAACAAACGAGTTACAGTACATACGTTCTTTAGTAACGTACGCAAACGCTATATAAGACTAGAACCCAGTGTTTCGTTGCGCGTTTCTAACATAAAGCGTCACTGTCAACGCAAAATACATCTCAGAATTAACTTTCTGCCTGCCGTGATGTATCTTTGGATGGGTGAATTCGCGTCATTTTGCTTTAGTTTCGAAAGTTGGACGCTGAATATGACGATGAAGGCGTGTGAGTCAAAATTTCTTTAAAGGGACGACGAAATAGGCGTTATACTAATAATAAAAGAATAAGTAAAGCCACTTACAAAATGTTTATAGCTGTATATATAACAAATAATAAATAGGGTGACCTACACACGACACACAGGACATACGTCGATTATACTTGTGTTCGCCTTGACGCCGCATATATTAGCCCGAGCTAAATTGTCGTGGGAAGCCGTAGATATAAACCGAATTAACATAACATTTTAAAATGCCGGCAGGGAAATCGGTCACTGATTGAACGAACCCTGCCCGGTGTGAATTCATCGCGCACACGCACACGCATCACCCGTGTCCGCTTGTGCGTGTGCGTGCGCGCGTGCGTGTGCGTGCGTGCGTGAGTGTGCGCTTATATGTGCGTCCGGGCACGTGTGCGTGCGTGCATGCGTGCGCGCGTGTGCATGCGTGCGCGCGTGTGCGCGCGTGTTTGCGTGCGTGCGTACATATATGCGTGCGTGTATGTGTGTGCCGAGAGTTCCACCTTCTCTTCTTTCCGGTTCCCCGGAGTGCTTATTTGCATTTTGCAGTCCGGTTGATTAGTTCGCGCGCTCTGATGGTGTTTGTATGATGGCAGCACGCGATTGCCCGTCGACCTAGGCATTTTTAATTATCGTCTGGTCCAGTTAGCGGTGGCGGCCACCGAGCGCGTGTGGGAGCACGTACGTCAATAGTCATTGTTACTCGCGCCATCTGCCCACGAGAGCTAGCCTACATCGACAAGCGCGGTATATGGGAACCTCGCTAAGTGGCTGTGAAACAAACTCGAGATGCCCCGTCTCTATATTTTTGTTGACGTTGCAGTTGATTAACTTACCCCTCGACCGTAAATACGCGTTCACCTCAGCCAACAGCGAATACACGGCTATCGCCTATAGCAAATACTAGGCGGTTATTTATACACATAGCGCCTCACGATCGCGCGGAGGGGTCCGCGATGCGAGTGCGGAATTGTAATGCATTGGACAGTAATAGACCGGTCAGATACGGCAGTAATATGATGTAACTCATTTGCCACTACGTGTCAACGGTTTCACCCTCATCAGATTTTCATAATGTATATTATACGCGACTCCTCTAGTTCTGCTGCCGTAACAAGGTCGGACTGCTGCCCTTGCCCGGGGGATTTGGTGGCACATCCGAAATAATATACTCGCCTTCATATACAGCCAAATCTTTCCATAGAAATGCCCGCGGCCACCAAAAACAATTTCCCTCGCACGAAAAGAAAGAAGTACCAAAAATTACCTGAAATTTAAAAAAATTAAAAAGAAATTTAAATCCCCCTCGGTTCAACGCGTGAAATACGCCAACATATTTAGACGAAACGCTGCATGAACAATCGTCTCCTCAACCTTTATTACTTTATACCTCATACTTCTTTATATTACTCTTAGTATGCCTACTATATATTATTTATTGGCTAAGTTGACCTATCCGCCTAAAAAGATTCGCAGATACCTGTACCTAATAATTTCTGCGACAGGACATTCATAAAATAACTAGGGGCCTACTACCGCGAAGTCGACAATTTGGCGCACACGCATGAAAAACACTCACAGACGCGTCTATCGACTGACCGACCTATCAACAATATCCAAGGCGTCACATGGTCATCGCACTCGAACGGGATAGGTTAATTACATTTACGTCACCGCGACGTTCGTGACGCATAACCGGACACAATCCGGTACCGGAATCACTACCGGACGGCGGCAGCGAATACATGTTAACGCTTTCAAGTATTAAACACATAGTCGTTTCTCCTGCGCCACTCACGTGCGGCGCGTCTGCTTTTTTAATGCAGCCGCAGCGCACCTGGCATAATCGTATATGCGTGCTTGAGTTTGCGCAATTGTTTTCCTACACGACTAGCCGGTAGTAATTTGCGCGTAATTTCACGACTTTATATCTCAATATAGATGAGACAGGCACTTCCGTTTCTCCGATACACATCCGCTTCCACCCCCCACGCTGCACCAGGAGTGTTTGCTCACACAAATGAGCCCCCGCCAATATAATAGCGCTTATTTAATACCGCATGCAGCAACCGGAGCAGCTGACGAGAAACCCCTAATCAACATTGCGTTGCGTTGATCACATAAACCTCTGCACCTTCCTCATCTTCTGTTTTATTGCGCGCGCAGGCAATTACGCGAATATGATTTTGTACTCCCGCCGGGCACCTCGCCGCACACAACCCTGATTGCAGCGAGACCATTTCACGCTAAACCTACCTTCGGCGTAGTCAAATGCCAGCCCCACCTACACCTTGTCGCAGGTAAAGCGCGCGCACGCATTGTCGCCACATCTCGAGAAAACATCGAACAGCTCGTTCGGATCGACTCTTTCGCGCGTATACACGCTGCACGAAATCTCTATTAGTATAGCGACGCATTGATGTGAATTGCCATGACATGCGTGGTAGAATTGCAATCAGCGATCTGAAGAGCGGTGAAGTCGAGAGCAAACACGGTCAGCCGACAGTATTGCGAACAACGGCGGAGTATAAATGCCGTGTTAAAACTTTGCACGCGTGCGATTCGTTCGAGGAGACCGCGGGGAGACAACAGGAAAAGGGCGGCGCGTGTGTGTTTGTTAACCTGTGCATATTTGACTATTTAACTGCGATTGATTAGCGAAAACTATAGCGTCAATCGACCGAGAGTAGCGACGGAAATCGACGATAGAACATTAGCTAAAGTTTCATCACAAAAGGAGAACGTTAATCATTTACATACAAGTAAGTCATCGCTAATATTATATATATATTATATATATATATATATATATTTTTATATCTATATATCTATATATATATATGTATATATATATATACTTCTTTATATATGTATATATAAACGCTATATTATTATATTAATGGCAATTGCCGATCTAGTTTTGAGATCATTTTATTGGTATTCACTGCCGTGCTTTGGTGTCTAACCTCGCGTCTGTCACGTTACAACTTACAACTATAGGCTTGCCTGCTCTAAATACTTTATCGGGAACGAAGTCGTATCTGCCTATCCCCCCGCCAATGTTTACCGCAGCTGTGTAGTAGGGCAGATTAGGTGAAAAATCATTTGAACGATTCTCCTAATATTTGCATGCATGTTATATGCTCCACGCACTATGACCTTCTCATCGTTTACCACTCATCGTTATATGCGCTTGTGATTTGGCTATCAATTACCTCTTCGCAATTCAGCATTTATGATGTTAGTACTTTTGTGCGTGCCTATGTGCCTATTGCGATTATGAGCGAGTACGATCCTGGATGTACTATATGTGTGCATATACGCGTGTGCCCATCCATGCGTATGGTTTCATGCGTGCGTGCGTGCGTACGTGCGTGCGTGTACGTGTGCATATCCGCGTGTTAGTGGTTGCCGGGTGCGCTTGTACGGTACCCATAAGCAATTTGCGTTATTTTTCACGAGAAATGCTGTTTACTGCGTCGTTCGCCGCATTTATTAGGTGTGAACGGCAAACATCGCCGGCATTTTGTTACTTCGAATAGTAGTTTGATAACAAGTGTTTTATTTGTTTGGCGTCCACCGCGATCACGCCGTGTGTTATTTTTCAATTCTTGCAGAATTCTAGAATGCACACTCAGAAAAGCATCGTCATCGTTGCCGCCGTCGTCGCCTGCGTGAGCTGCTACCCGCGCAGCATGACGCTCGGCAGACGAGAGCTGACGGGGAGAATAGACCGAGATAGAGGCGAGAGACTGGGCGAGAACTGGGAGGAGAGCACGAGAGCGAGAGAGGATAAAAGGTTCTCGGCCGAAGCCGACATGCGCGTCTTGTCGCAGCTCATCTCTTTCTACATGGACTCGCTACAAAACTATGCGCCATCTGCCGGACCGCCGCCGGACGCAATGTTGGCCCGGATGAATCCAGACAAGTGGTACCACGTGACGCGGAGTGACGTCATCGCACGGGGGCTGCTGCCGCGCGAGAACGAGGCGGGCCGAGTCGGCGAGACGATGATGAGTTCGGATCTACACCGCGGGCGGAATTCGCTCGGACGAGATACCTCGCGACTGCGGCGCGAAGACGAGGTCCACCAGGGAGCGCAGCAGGCCGTATCGCCAGAAGAGATGATGCAGCTGATGAGTTTGGCGCAGCCTCAGGCACCGTTCGACGCGACGGACGGAGGCAGCAGAGAAATCCCGGACACGAAAATGCGCGTTTTCAGCAAAGGGTGGTGATCCTATCTCCGTATTCACGCCAATATTATCGATTTATCGGTTGATCTTTTCCATTATTTATAATAGTGCGATATTTGTACAGTTGCCAGAGTAATCGCAAACATTTTTGATAAGTATCGAGCAGTTATAGACGCGAAATAAAATGCTGTACATGGGCACAACACAAATTTACACATTTCCAATGAGTCCAGTCACCTTACGTGAGATTATTTCAATAAATGTACTTTTGCGACAGATTTTTTTTTTGAATAAGCCTATTATCCTAAATTAAACAAATATTTTTCTTACTGCCTTTCAAAGTTATATTTTTACACATTTTCTATTCCCAACGATTATTTTCGTGCGATAATTTACAGTAATTCATTAAAATCTTGCGCTTTATTGATTAAATATCATAGAAGTTAATTCATTCATATAAACAGTGAGTACATTCTTCTGCAGAAGCGCTGATAGCTATATTTCAGATGTATTTTGGCGGGTATTTTGGGTTTATGGGTGTGACGACTATATGTATCTCAGCTACGTGAAGAGAGTATAAAAGGTTATAAAAGCTTTGGTGACCTGAGTGTCATATTTATTAGCATGCGGTGTAATGCGACAGCGACGAAACCCAGGCAGATTATAAGCGGCTTATTCCTGTGCCATCTTCAAGCGCAATTCTTAGCATCGCTACTCTAATGTCTTTATTTGATGCTTACTGGTTTATACAATAGACGTTATTGATGAAATCTGTTCATATTTACAATTGATTTTACGTTACCTATTTTGGTTATGTAAATATATTTCATTATCATACAGTACTATTTGGAAGACAGTTTAACCAAAACTAAACTACAATAAGGCTGGGAAAATTGCCAGCGAAATCTAATTCATTATGAATAAGTAGATGATTATTACACATCAATAGATAAAGCTATTAATATTGTTGAGAAAAAAGGAAAATCTTTTTCATTTTTAACTGTATATTATCATCGTTGTACTAATTCGACAAAATTAAAAATCTGAACCCGGTTTAACGAGATAGGAAATGAACATTTGGAAAACAAAAATATATAATAAATAAATCGTCAGGGTTCTGAAATCTGTATTTTGGTAAATGTATGACTTGAAAAAAATATAGAAGCTTATATATGTGCACATCTAATATATAACATATAATAATACAAGAGTTGCCACTTTCTAATCACTAAATATTATTCATTGCCATAGGCGTCAAATATGTTATTCGATCAATAAGTTAATAAGCTTTGAAAGATCATACAGTAGACCAACGCCCCCGCGTAAAAGAAACGTAAAGCCACGTGACTGCAAAATAATACGATCTAACACTTAATTCATGTTGTTGTTCAGGTTAGAGGTGGGCGAGGGCGTGGACAGAGAAGGAATGAAAGAGTGAGGAATCCGGGAGGGTCGATAGTCAGTGAAATAGAGAGAGAGAGGGAGAGAGAGAGAGAGAGAGAGAGAGAGAGAGAGAGAG